>NC_051217.1:30467543-30752543 GCF_015220715.1 Pygocentrus nattereri | reverse complement strand
ATACATGAACTATATTTTTAAGATATCACAAAAAAAAGCAATATCATGATATACCAGTACCACGTTAAACTGGCAGAGACAAGACTTTTCATGAACTGCATAGGAGTATGCATTTAGGCATGTACTACTTCATTTTCTTCCATCGCACAATAAAACACCTGTAATTTTAATTATTTTTAAATCAACAACTTACACTTACATGCTCACTAGCAAGGTGTTTCTCAATATGTCTATATTCATTTTTCTTCATTTACATTTTGTGAGATACTGTGAACTCTACTGTGAATTCAAATTGAAATCTACTGCTAGTGTCTATTATGTTTATACTTTTGAGGAAAATACAACCTTTTTTAAGGGCACATTACAGGATATGCAATTCTATGATGTGTATCCATCATCTCTCTCACACACATGCACACACACACACTCTCAAACAATCATCCTCCCTCCCTACCACAGCTCCCCAAAACCTCCTGGTCTGAGCTCAAATAGCCTGCTGCCAGGGAAAGGTGATAGCCGACGGTGGGAAGTAATCTGCTCTATTGATCAGCCTGTCAGTCCAAAAAATGCCACACATGCACAACGTCCATTAACCCTTTCTTGTGACTGCATGTGCACTCCTTATAGCGCAGAAAGAGCCTAGGTGTGCAGGGGTGAATTTATAGATACCGTAATGTATTTCTTGCTGTAACGTCAATGACCTTCTTATGCTACTCTGCACCAGCCGTTGCACCGTGAAGGTCTCCTAAAAATACCACTTCCTCAATGGTACTTGTAGGCCTGTTATTCTAAATAATTGCCATATAAATAACTGATGGTTTTTTTCATCGATTACATCTCTTAAAATCTAAAAGTGGCCAATTTGACTATCTTAACTATCCTGCTTCTTAGCTGTCAATATTTAGTAGCTCCCACCTAAAATAGTTACTCAGCACTGCCCACTAAAAAAAAGTAATAACACCAGTCAGATGTTACATGTTGTTTTCTGAAGACCCATGATTTATCTCAAAATAATTTTCTACTGCCTCTATCCAACTGATGAAAATACAACCAGTTCATAGGACTGTGAAAGGAAAAACTATAGACAATAACTGTGTTCAGTTTAATTAATTGGGATCTGGCTGTCATGCAATCATTGTGCCAGGCTTGGACATGTGATTCTAGACAAGCCTTTAAATGGTATTGAACGTTTACATTATATCAACTTCAAAAAGGCTTTCCACATTTAAGACCAGAGCAGCAGTACCACTGGTTTGTGGCGAGGGGGTTTCTGCTTTCTTTTCTGAAAAATGGCACTCAAACCAACGCCTACTCCATGAGACAGTGAGAGAAATGGATCCAAATCCACAAGTGTGTCCACCATCGAATATTTATCATGGGTCTGATATTGGGAAGAGATCCTTCAGTGGTAGCAGCTCCCAGAGGCATAGAACACTATACCCAGTAACAGAAGAAGAGCAATATGGCTGTCATCGGTTGCCTCTGGGATATGCTGAATTAATTACCCCCTAGCCCCTCAAACTGGGTCCCTTATTCTCAATAACATGTCTTCACTTGTCGATTTAAAAGACCACAGTTAACAGCAACAGACAGCAATCTAAATTAAACTAAGCTTTAAGAGCTTATAATTAGACACCTTTCGTATCAGTATCATGAACAAAGAACAAAAGTAAATAGATACCATCACATTATCTTCTCAGAAAGTGACAGCCCATCTGTCTCTCTCTCCTATCAATCCCTCGGGCACATATCATAGGAGCTCTTCTGGATCACTCGCAGTCAGCAGTTGACGTTAAAGAAATGCATTCGGGTTAAGGAGGGAAATTCCAGGTTTTTGTGGTGAAATCAAGGGAGCTTTATTAAAACTTTTATCGACAGAGCTTTTAACAGCTTGCATTTAAGCTCCACAAGCATCAGCATGGGGGGATGATCAGAGTGCATTTGAGTTCCGAAAGCCTCGGTGTAGGGGGGCTGATCGATTTCCTGCAACGGGAACATTAGTGATTCTCGAGTCAGGGGTATTAAACTCCAATCATTGTGTTCTATTGTTTGGCATGTTGTATTGATTATCTCCTGGGTTTCACTGGCGAGAGTGAAATATTGGAGCCCTCAAAAATCATGCACACGAATAGAGCTCACTTCTTTCTGAAAATAAATACGTCTATGCACTTGCCACAAAAAAATGAGTAGGATTCAATCTCAATTTATGAATGTTATGAAAAAAACAGACCACGACGACACTTGTGAAAATAAAAGGTGCCCAATTTTTTTTATCCCTGATTCTCAGTCTGGCCGAGTCTAGGATGGTTGAATTAGTTCTAGTCTATGAATTTTCAGGCGCTCTGAGTCGACAGTTGGGAGAGAAAATTGAGCGGTGTGCGAGGGGCACATTGTCAAGGTCTTCTTGCCTCCTGATTAAGTATCAGAGCACTGTGAGAATACCATATATTAAGAATAATATTTCTTTAGCCTAACTCTGCACATATTTGTCCACTGTGTGCATGTGTGTTCCATTGTAAGTGCACTACTGCCTCATGGCACATGGATTGGTTGCTCAGGTCAGCTACTTAAGCTATGCATTACTGCAGCTAGGAGGCCTACCATGCTGAGAGGGACCTTCCAGCATGGCTAAGGATTCTTTTCAGGCTACAAGGCCTCCCAGACCAGCTGTTTGAACTACGTTACACTGCAGCTATGAAGCTGCCTGGAGTTGCTGCTGAAGCTGTGCTACCCCAAACTGAGAGGGTCCGTCTCCTGCAGCCAGGGGTCTGTATGTGTTGAGGGTTATCTATTATTTATTGTGCATTTTTTTAGTATTGTAAAGTGTCCTTGGGGTTGAGAAAGGCGCTAAGCATCAATTAAACATATTATTATTATGACAATTATTATTGGCACTGTTATTGTCTTGTAGTGTATACTGGTCAGCAAAAATCAGTCAATGTATTTCCTAACAGGTAATGAAAACTGAAAAAAGAAATACTTCAAATAAATAAAGAAAAATAGAGAACAAATCACAGAAAGTTTTTAAAGCAGTACAATAATAGAGGAGGGCCTGTACAATATAAAATCTAACAGTTACCACATGCCAATCATGTGTCACATCTGTGACCCTCACCCAAAAGTGTTTAGCACATTTTTTTCTTTCACAGCAAACAATAGTAAAAGCTGATCCATGCTTGTTTATCTGTGTCTCCTGGCAACAGGACAGCGTACTAGTAGTGTGAATCTGGTTTGCTTTAATAGCAATTTAAGGTGTGTAGTGTGTGATACCAGGTCATTCGACATCTGATCCTCACTATTTCAGCTGCCAAACAAATCTGTCGTAAAACGAGAGATACCCAGTGTTGAGATTCCCAACCCAAGGCTTTACATGTATTTGCCTCAACTCAACAGATGAAAATGCAACACATTACACATTTTGCCAGCCACAATGCAAATGTGTAATGCTGGGATGGCGAATCGGATGCTTTCGGATATAAAATAATCCAGGAGGTTTACTGAAAAAAGGATTGACATGAAAAACAGAGATAACACCAGACCAGTAAAGCAAAACACAATGCATGGGACCAGGCAAAACCAGTCATTAAACAAGTGAGGGTCAAAACCAAAAGATCTAACGAACAGGTTAACAAAGCTGACAGGGGAGAATCCAAAAAATGACACAGAGAAACAAAGCAAGGGTACACAGGCAATACTTTGCAATGCAACAATGAAACAGACAGTCTTAGCCTTACAGGTGTACAAGTGATGACCATCAGTATTCAGGTGACTTGGATCTGCTGGTTTACTGATGATTGGTTGACAGAATCACCTGACAAACTAAGGATCTTGGGAACTGGAGTTCGTAATGAAGTGAGACCAGCTAAGATCCGGGAAGCATAATATATGCAAGAGCTAACAACTTTGGAAAATAACTGTGGTCAGCTTAAGTATTAGCATTTAGCTAAAATATTCAAATATTTGATTATATAATAATTGTGAAGGCCTACAAGCTACAAGGCCATTCAAGCTATAAATCATACTGTTATTTTTAAGAGTGACTCGCATGTGTTGAAAAGGATAAGGTAACATTTTCATCTTCGACTTTAGCAAAAGGAAAAGGCCAACTGTGATATGGTTGCCTGCAGTTACAGGAGAGACATTCGATTCTACATTACCACAGATGAAGCAAAAGTACATGTGTATAAGAGAAGGGCACGGGGCAGCCCATAGCCCTCTCACTACTGCTCTGAGTAGATTGTCAGCTAGATCTCTGTTTAAAGGGGTCAGTGAGTGAGTGGAGCAGTGGCCTCATACATGACTGCCTCCGGGCTGAACCGACCTTTCAGCCTGCCAAGAAACAGCCGGGCTCTGACACCAGCAGTGTAACATGTTAATAAAGTTCCTCTGACCCACGAGGGCTTTGACAGGAAGAGCTCTTCAATTATTAATTCAGTCCACTCAAAATCCCCTCATTATTTTATAGTACCTGCTGAAACAGGGCCACTCCCGAGGGAGCCCGCTCAGTCTTCAGTCTAGACTTCGATCCCACCTCTTGCCCAGGGAACACTCGCTGCATGGTAACGATAATTCTCTCGCTTAAGACTCTCGCTCAATATTCCAATCCACAAGTCACATTCAGCAAGGCTACAGGCTCTCTCACCGTCCCCGTCTCATCAGCGCTGAAGATGAAAAACTACAGACAGAAGTGTCGCCTGGGATCGTAGCCTGTAGTATCGCCATTGTCTGCATCTGTGTCTGAGGCTCTTCGCCCCTCAATAACCTTCTACACATCAGGCCTGGGATGAAAGCGAATCACTTTTTTGTTTTGGTGTAATTATTCTCCTCCTGACTGGATATTGTAATTTGATTTTCATGCCTCATAATTATGGAAATTTGACAACAGAGAGGTGCCGAGTTGTCTTTTGTTGTCTCAGCAGCCTATATTAGGGCAACTTTCATGACCCAGTGCATTTTAATTGCAGACATAATGATCAGAGCGTGTTGTGGAAAAGCCTGGCTCGGGTTCAGGGGCTTCTGAAAGTGGGAGATAACTGAAGGGAGGAGTCACATCATGTTGCTGAAAGGTTCCAAGAAATGGTTCCAGCTAATGAAGCTATAGTAATCATTTGACTTGCACATGGATTTCATGCTAGCCCTCTCCATCTTGGCTTTTCTTTCTGCAGAGATATACAGCACGCTCTGTAAAAGGCTAAATATTCCTTTGAACCTCAATCCAGCACTGACTGTGCCATAAAATGTTTTCTATCAGCGTTCGAGAGCAAACAAACAGCCCATCTCCTAAGTGCCCTGCACTCAAACGTTCTAAATGTGTGCATTATTCATTACAAGTGGAATTTCACTCTAATCACTACTTCTTTTAAAGATGTATGGAACATAGCCCAGAATCTTGATTTGATAGGAAGGCAATCCCCACACCCTTTCAGATGCTACACACAGTGGACACTTTATTAGGTACCTTATAGCTATGCTCATAGGCCATTTAATTAGATACACCTGCTATATAGGTACACTATGTAGGTCTTCAGCTTCTAACCATAGCTCAGCCCTGTCCATCAAAAGAGACTGCCACTGGACTATTGCTGAACAGATATTACTTGGGTAATTGACAATTCTTAGCACAGCAGTGATATCAACACAGTGGTATGTTAATAGGTGTTACACCTGAGTTTATCAGGCACAGCTGATTATGCGGGTTTTGATTTTAATAATCTGACCATTAATAGTATTTTCCACCAGGCAGTGCAGTACAGTACAATAATATATATGTGATTACACATTTTCTCAGCATTTCCATAGCAAAGTGACCCATATTAAACTAAAATATCCCTGCTGGACTCAACCACAACTGTATCATGCTGCAAGAAATGAGTGGATGGAACAAAGTGTAAAAGGCTAAATATTCCTAATACTGATTAGTCAAATGACAGAATAGTCACATTGTGCCGCTAGAATTAGATGACAGCCATTAAAAAATAAATAATTAAAATGGCACAAGCTATCCAGAATCACTGTCTGTGGCTCACATAAAACCAAACAGCAAGTTAGTAAAAGAGAAAAACAGGACTTGAAGTTACGGCTAAACTTGCGTAAGAAATTCAATGATATGAAGAGAACTTTGCCTACTTTCAGGGTTCAGGAAAACAGACACAGGTACTCAACCAGGTTATGAACTGCTCAGATTTGTAACCATACCATACTGCTTGGTGGAAAAACATTCACACAATTTGCTGGTACACCGTTTAGGTGTACAGTTAGAAAACATAGCTCATATAGCTTTGCCTTATCCTCTTGGTTTCACTGTTTGCTGGATATTCCTGGTGTTTTCAGTTTACAACTCAGCAGTGACACTGAGGTGTTTAAAGGCTACAGCAAGGTGGCTGTGCCTGAAACCCGTGCCAGTGCAACTCCCACTAACATAAGGCTGAACAATTCATTGTTTTAATACCAAAACCACAGTTTGAAAGACTTCCATTTCAATTATATCTTATTATTCCCTGTTGTCTTAAGTTTGTCTTGAGTGGGTTAATATAATATTTATGCAATACTTATATAAAATATAACTAAGTATACTGTATATTATATAAATATACTAAGTTAAATGCTTAAGAGCTCAATTTAAAGCTGTAAACTTAAATCTTGCAACAGTGAGAATTGTCAATGTTGAAATTTAAACTTGGTCTATAACATTCAATTTATAGTTTTTTTCTAGACTTTTCTCTTAAATATTTCCATGAATAGATTTTTTGACACTTACTTTAGTTAAAGGGGAACATTAAGGCCAAAGTTTACTTAATATGTTTGACGCAAATGACCACTGGAGCTTAATTTATATATGCATTTTAAATCACAACCCTACTACTGTGCCACTGCCAGTACTCGTCTCTGTACTGTAAATGGTCCACCACCCAAATAATATCTGATCAGCATATTATAGTGGTCCATTTCCGTTGATGGGCAGTTAAAGGGGGGTTAACTGTGTATCAGCAGACGAGCTACAGTAACTGTAAACCTATATACACCGATCAGGCACAACATTATGACCACCTCTGTGTTTCTCTGTCCATCTGCTTCTATGCATACTTTGTTAGGCCACTTTTACACTGTTCTTCAGTGGTCAGGACCCCATGGACCCTCACAGAGCAGGTACTATTTGGGTGGTGGACCATTCTCAGCACTGCAGTAACCCTGACATTGGTGTTGGTGTGTGTTGTGCTGGTACGAGTGGATCAGATACAGCAGTGCTGCTACAGTCTGCAATTGTAGAACTACAAAGTGCACCTATGTAGTAAGTGAAGCTGATAAAAAGGGCAATGAGCATAGAAACAAGAAGGTGGTCATAATGTTATGCCTACACACGCACACACATGATAAACTGACTACTGTTCCCAGAAGGGACCCCTCTATGGTGGCTCACCCCCTCCCTCCTTAAACATCACCACAGGGTTCAGAGAAAAGCTAATGGCCACGCCATGCCTGTCATTGCTTTCAAAGGCGTAGCTTTTGTGCCAGCGCCGCATGGCGTGCCCCCTCCCTCTAGCCCAGCCCCTGCTAAAAATGTCAGCGAATATTGATTTGGTGGGGTGCAACAAAGACTTAACTAAAAGATAGCTCCCTTTGTGCTAGCCAGATGAAAAGGCTCAACCTCTCTCCCCTGCCCCAGCAGTCTGCAATGGTTTGGCTATCAATTTTTCATATGAGTGTCATACCACACATTGCAGACAAATTGATAGGATGCAGGCCAAATCAGAGTGAAAAATGAGAGCCGTGGCATAACTTATATGTTCAATCAATCCTCATGGCTTTTTTTTTTGCAACCCTCTGTTCTGAGGTCTAATGAAGTTGTTATTAAAAGGAGACTATTAAAAGGAGACTGGCTACAATGAACACTCAATCAGAATAATGCAGTTAATGGATGTAAAAGACACGGCCGAGTCAATTCTTGCTAAAATGTTCAACAAGTTCTGCAATTATCAGATGTAAAAGCAGAGCCATTTCTGACTATTTCTACCATGTACTCTTTTGTACAATGCACGATATACTGAAGCCTTCTAGTCACAGCTCTTAAAGCCACCCCAGTCTGACAGCATGCGACACAGGGGAGGTGGTATCTTATGCAAATTTCAACATTGCACCTCAACGATAAAACTAGGATGTCTTTCGCCCCAGACTTCCCAATGGGGATGTATATTTGTGTGCAGTCATGCAAATGTTTGGACACCCCAGGACAAATTATGTTTTGTTCATTTTCAGAGCAAAAATAACATTTTAAATAATAATAAATTTGAAATGAATTTACAAATCCTCTACAGAGAACACACTTCTGCACATTTTAATATACAAACTTTATTTGCTCAATTTAACATATTGGGATGAAATAAAACATAAAATGCAGACTGTACAAAAGTTATGGTAAAAGATATGATATGTTTTATGTTCATTTTTTCTTCCAACTCAGCAAATAAATCGTGCAATAAAATTAGTAAAATAAAATATTTAAGGCTGTTCCCTGTAGAATAAGTGTTAACTTATTTTTACTTAGAAAACAAAACAACTTGACTGGGGGTGTTGAAAGTTTTGCATACAACTATATGGAAGCAAATAAGCTTATTTTATATTAGAGGACTTGAGAGAATTGTTTGGTGTAGTACTTGTTGACCATATGCATACGTATGCCTTACCACAGCCTAATTGTGAATGATTTGCCATCAGAAACACAGAAAGAAAACGTAGTGATTTGAGTATAAAGTATAAAGACAACTTCTTTGCAAATATATACACTATACACTCACATTACTGGACATTTAAAAATGAATTTGATGCCTGCAATAGGTTCCAAAAAACATTTGAGCAATATAAGACAAGTTAATCTTGCTGGTGTGATGTTTAAATGCACGTTTCTCATCAAGTCAGATGCCAAGGGACTTGTATTCAATCACTTTCAATACTAGACCCCACCAAAAGTGAAAAACATTTATTACACCATAATCAACAAAAGCAGCAAAAACACATCAGGCTTCATTTGATCTGCATTTAAAAATAATTTGTGGTTTTAAAAAGTAACCTCATCAAAAAGAGCTTTGTTACCATTTGTTAATTTGTTAATATTGTGGCAATGTAAGTGATATAAATAAAACTGAACCTAAAATTGAACCCAACATAATTATCTCCCAATCCCATCCATTTCTCTGAATCTAATCCATTTTTACCCTATTTTTTTACCCAAATTTTTACACTATTGTAATAATCGCTTGTTAGATGTGTGCATATATCTTGACTAAGTGCATGACTAAGTTTCCCTCACATCCATAACCATCAATAATCTCTGACTGGAAGATGCTCAGTTATTTTGTATAAAAGTTCATTCATTTGTGTCAGTTGTGTGTACCATGTACCATTGTATCATGTCTCCAAGAACGGGGGGGGGGGGGGGGGGGGGGGGGGGGGGGGGGGGTAAAATAAAAAATACACACACACAGACGCAAAACATGGTATCATGGTGTGTGATCTGCTGTTAAGAATTTCAGTACCTTCAACTTAAAACACCTTTCAGCAACTCTGCTCAGCACTAACCAATGTATCCAGACATCCAGTACCTGGTGCTGGTGGCTTTTATATATGTTCATTGCCAGTGTGGACCAGTAGTAAAAACTACTATATGATTGTAAGTACCTACTATAAGCTTCCTCACTATACAAGTACATTTCTGTACAGAAGAACAAAGACCACTGGTACTAGTTCCATTCATACTTCATTTGCAAAAATGGTGAATGCTTTACTGGTGTGCTGTGCAACAGGCTCCATGACAGAATGCCTCCTCACTAATGTTTTGCATGAGTGGCATCCAATTATTCCCTCTGCGTCTGAAATTTCATTAAGAATCAGTCGAGCAGAAACGGGTCCTTTCCTATTAATGACAGAGGCTCCATTACCTAAAATAGAATCATACAGCTTAAATGCAAAGTTTCAGAGAGCTTTCTTTCCTAGTTAGATTTCCTGTCACCTTCAGTCCTGCATGTAAAGCAGTGCTCACTTACTACAATGCCCACCACCACGCCCACAAAAAAAAGGACAAATTTCCGCCTGCTTTCCACAAAAAGCCACAAATGAATGTGAAGTTACAAAATACTCAATAAAACATGATCACTACTTAAGAAAATTTGGCTGCCTCAATTACTTTGTGAATAATTTCACAAGCACATACAACCATGCAGTGTACTGGGGTTGTTCAAGAGCAAGTTAAATACACAGTTAAAGCTAGTTATGAGAGGATGAACAGTGGCTCTGGTAAAACGGACTGAAGAAGCGATGGACTAGGGGACTGCCTGGGAGGCAGGTAATGAACAGAGACAAATGGAGTAGCTACAATCTGTATTGGTTAAGGTTAACATGCAATAGTGCCGCTGATAAACTGCACTGGAACATAAGCGCATACTTAAAACATATTTTATAGAAAATGGCCTGCATACGGCTGAGGGAGTACATCACAGCTTACCTCCATTTCTATTCCTACTACTACTCTATGTCTAAAAGTATCCATCTTAAAAAAAAATTGAAAACTGAAAAACAATTAGAATAACTGGGACGTTTACTCTTTTATGAAAGCATAGGTATTTATTAAGCTCAACAGTGAGTCACAGTAGCAGCACATTTAAATAACTTTTGTTTTTGAGCATTTTTCTGCCTCTTCCACTGCTTAGTTGTTTTTTTTTTTTGTTTGTTTGTTTGTTTTGTTTATTTTGTTGTTTCCCCATGCTATGGGAAGCGACATTGGGTTTGTTAAAGGTGCTATATAGATGTAACTTATTATTATAAATAAAGCAAGATAATTCACCTGCACGTCACACAAAACAACGATTTACTGAGCATACACGTCTGTAGAGAACTGTGAGACTTTCTGGCCTAAAAGTGGGCAGGAATGTAGACTTACTGAGTGAACGCTACAGTGGTCGACAAGACCTTATCCACATCACAATTAAAAATGCGACTCAAACTCAAAGGTCCTGCAAATTCAGAAAACACTTTCATCAACGAGACGACACCTAAACTATATTTCACAAAAGCAAATACAAAAAAACACATGTAACTTCATAAATGTTGCAAAGCACATCACATTACGATTGAACTAAGCTACAGTATAATGGAAAGGTTTCTGAAAGACTTTCAAAAGAGATGGAATAACTGATGGGAAGTCACTGACAGAAGCTGATAAGACCCCAGAGACTCACACTCCACTAAGCTCATGGGTAATTTGAGCTGGCTAGTTAGCTATCTGACCCTTCATATCTATACTATAGTTATCAGCCATATCTGATATTGCCATTTGAAATGTTACACATACGCTCCTCAGCTTATTCCTATTATGAAATGGCAATCTTAGTCACTTGTTCAAATAAAAGTTAACTTACTTTTAGCCTTATGTTGTGTAGAATTTGAAACTTAAAATGTTGAGTGTCCTCTGGAAACATTTTCATTGTGTTGTGACTCTGCAGTGTTTGCAGAGCATTTATGACTTTGCAGCACATTTAATTATTTTGTGGAGCATTTGTAAAATAAATAGCACATGTGGGGGTGTACTCTTGTCTTGTTTGCAACAGATCACGCCTCAGTCCAGCAGTAGTTAACATTTTGTCCTCAGATGTGTATTCTCCATGTCTGAGAACATGTCTGGCCTCGTGAGACTAGCCCTGTTGAAGCCGGAGTGATTTCCCAGAAAGAAGTCAGAGGTGGGACTGACAAGACTCCATTCCTAACTGTCTGTATTAGAGTTTTAAGAATCAGCCTCTGTAGTCCAAATGCTTTTCGTACCACTCTTGACTGCCAGCTAAGCTGCACTCCATTACATTGATTCCTGAGAATAAATGAGAGTGCAGGGTTATTATAGTTAACTAAAAATATTTCTAAAGCGAAAAACTAGCAATGAATAAAATGTGCTAGTTAACTGTAATGAAAATAAAAAATGGCATTTTCCAAAACACAAAAACCATCAAAATTATGTCCACTGCAAAATTAATATAGAAAATGTAATTACCGAGAAAAACTCTTTAGTTTTTGACTTTTCAATGCAAGAATGAGAGTTCAGAAATAGGCCCCTTTCTGTGTCTGTCTTTAAGGAAAACTTCAGTACACTTATGTAAATTTTATTCCACCCTTGCCAAATATCTACTATCCCAGCCTTCATCATGACACTAAAACCAAACAGAAACTAAATCAAAACTAAACTAAAACTATTACTCTTCAGAAAAAATAAGTTCTCCATTACTCTCTTCTTCTCCAGGGTATCTTTTGGTTTGTCCATCTGAATTTACATAACTAAATCATGAGGCAAATTATTCAGTAACTGCATGAAATAAATATTATCATATTTTAATTTAGTTTATTTCTTTATTTTTTGTAAAAGCTCCCCTCAAATTAACAGAAAATCTTTTATGATCATACACATATATGCTTACAATTTACTGCTGAAAACAATCAGACCAATCAGAAATCACCATGCTCAGTTGCATAAAAGTTTTTCAGTAACTTTTACTCCTGCAGAACCCAAGAAGTCAGCATCTTCCCATGACACAAAGAAAGAAAATCAAAATTCATTAAAATGTTGAAGGCTGGGCAAAATGAATTCAATCCAAATGTGTGTCTCAGCAGAACATCAACCCAAACTCAATTTAGCAGTTGTTTTCGTCTTCCAATTTAATTGCTGATCTAATTTTCCTGAGTCAAAGGCATAGCATGTCCTGAGGGGATCTGAAACCCTGCAGAAGCAGAGTGTCAAGCTAAAAAAGTTCATTATCGACTTTAAGATGCTGTTCGAATGGCTATTGCTAATGGTTCCATTTCCCTACTTTGCTCCAGAATGCGTTGATGCCCTGTTTTTCAAGTTAAGATGCAAGCTGTGCCTATGTACATATGTATTTGCAACTGTAATAGTGTGAATGTGCAGCAGTAGAAGCATTTTACTGAAACTGTGCTGCCACGTCCTGGTTTCATTATCATTTGTTAGAGTTATGGTAGGAGACACATTCACCATTTTGACCCAAAGCTCCGTCCTATCTGCATCGCAGCACCATTTATCCCAGACATCACTTTGGCTGCATTTGCATACGGTGTGTTATATATGTGTGTGCTGTGCAGGTCTGAACCGAACCATGGCGCACTGAGGCCTGCCATCAATGCCAGTAATAGTTCATTTACAGTCTGAAGAGGTGGACATGAGCCCTCTACATGACAGGCTTCATTTTTTTTCAGCAGGGTGCCAATCCTCTCGAGAGATGCTGGATTCCATGGTAGCTCATCCCGCAGAGCACCGTGGGAGCTTCTCATTATTAATCTATTATTCATCTACCCTTTATTTGATGTAGAATAATCACTTGCATTGTATTCTCCTCAGTGGGAGAGAAGACAGACTGTGCTACCTGACAGAGAAAACCTTTCATGCCAGTATTATGTATGAGATTATATAAGGGAATTATTTTATAATTTAATTCCATTATTCTCACCCTTACTGTTTTAGTCTAAAACAGTGTTTAATATATGATTGTCCTCATTACAATCATTTCAAAATGTGCATTAAATTAAAATTTCCCAAGCTTATAGCTGACAGTAGATGGATTATCCTACACATTTCAGACTTTTAGCTGTCTTAGACTTAAGACTACAATCCTGTTGCTCTGAGTGAGCTTAAACTTAAACCTTAAATGACTGAATATTCCATTTGTCACTACCAAAACAATAACACTGCTGAAACTACTGAAACATTTTTGAAGTGAGAATTTTGAGCAGAAGAACGATGCTAGCTAATACATGACTAGACTTTGAACAGCTGTACACATACGACCATAAAAGTTTTATTAAAACAGCGCACTTTGTTAGCCCTCTTTTACCCTGTTCTTCAGTGGTCAGGACCCCCATGGGCCCTCACTGAGCAGCACTATTTAGGTGGTGGATCATTCTCAGCACTACAGTAACTGACACATGGATCAGGCACAACAGTACTGCTGTTTTTCTTACAGTTTGATCATTTTACACAAGTAGGCGAAGGTAGTGTTAGGAATCTTGCCCAAGGACTCTTATTGGTATAGTGTAGGGTGAGTACCCAGGTGGGGGATTGAACCTTAGTCTACAGCGTAGAAGGCAGAGGCGTTAACCACTACACTACACCAACCACAGAAGTGTTTCAGAAGTGACATGAAAAAAAAAAATCTTGCTGTGCCATGTTATTTAAAATTTCAACTCATTTAAATGTATTCATTTAAAAAAAAAAGCAAAAAGATGTTTTAAAAAAAACAAGTATTATTTTCATAAGTTGAAATTTAGAGCTTAGAAAGATCCTTAAAAATTAGGATTTTGTATGTATTTAGTTTATGACTTTTACAATTAATGCCTTGGGTTTAAATAAATCACAACATCATTTTTTTTTAAGTTTTATTTTGTTGGATCATTTCTTTTTTACTTTGTTTGTATTGTTTGAACTAATTCAGTATGCATGTACAGTACTGTGTAACAGACACCACTTCATTTATTTAGTTTCCAGGTAACAAGGTCATGAAGTGCGAATGATTCATTTTTAGCATCAGGATTATGTATTTGACAGATTTAATAGAAAATTACACAAGCCTCAGCAGCTAAATATAACTGCCTTTCTTTTATTTACTGTGTCTTCTCTTCAGCTTCATTACAGTTTACATTCTTTGCAGAAGATTTGCTTTCAGTTTTTCAAAGAAATCTACAGGGATGTTTTTGCACGTGTCCAAACTTTGTTTTTTTCTGCTTGTGATCCAAATAATCACAAACAAATTCAGTGCTATTGAGGTTCATTGTTCTGAGAACACCAGCAATGTCTTTGCTTGATTTGCAATTTTGTGTTTGTCCATTTCCTTTTTTAAGCAACGGCTTCTTGACAGCTACACATACTTTTTCCGATCTGATGCAAGAGTGGAGCTGGATTTTCTCTTAAAGATGAAAGCTTGATGAAAGTTGAAAATTTTGATGGTCTATCAGGTATTAAGCAGCTGTGAAAAGTGCCACTTTCTTAACATCTTTTAGTTTTGGAAATCTTTACTTATTTTCCTTTGACATATGTATGAGGATTACCCTATAATCAATGTCCTCAGAAATAACTCCTGAAAAATAAACAAATAGAAGGCTATTTTGAATTTACTCATCTTTCAATCACTGGTGAAAATTAGTACATACAAGCATACAGGAGATACATGCTTTTGTAACATTTCCAAAGACTGCACATAAAGTATTTTGTCCTTTATGTATATTCATGTTTGTTGTGGTAAAAACAGGACCAATTAAATGTGACATTACAGATACATTGGGCTCTTTCTTGCTTAAATAAAATGCAAATATAAAATTACCATATTTTACTTCAAAATTCATATGCAAACAGTAAAATGCTGTTCATTATAGTACATACGTACATTAAGCCAGAACATATTTCATTTCACTTGTCCATATTATAAACATCAAGATCAAACCAGGGACAAGAGAGTCTTTAAATCTACTACACCACATCTGTGCTGGTAGTCTACTGTGAGAGTGCAGTGGAAGAATTTGAAATCTCCCATTCAACAAAATGGTCTAATAAAATCAATATCTGTGACTGCGGTAATGATACACACATTTCATGATACAAGATGTACCGTCGTTCTTGCACTATCATACGATCCATAGCCATTTTATTAAACATAATGAATAAAGATGAATATAAACAAAAGTGTATTATCGACACAAAAGTAAACAAAAACCTTGAGGCTACATCTCAATATGACATGAAGCTTCACAGCTTTATTTACAATATGTTTCCACATAAAATGTATCTTACCTTCTAGCTACAATTAGGAAGAGGATTTTCTAACAAAGCTCAGTCACTCCCTGCAAACTGTGGAATTCACAACCAAACAGAGCACGCCATGACCACCCGTTCAGAACTTGCACTTAGCTGCTGCTTCAACCCTGTGGGGAGAAGTAGCTGAGGAGAATTTTCCATTCCACCTTACATGGAGCAAATTTGAATAAAAAGCTGGCTAACTTCAGCTTTGTGGTTTCCCCTCAGTCTGGTAACTGATATATTTGGGTAATGTCTTCACAAATGAGTAGCATATTTGAGATACTAGCACAGGCATTTGATCCTCACACTAAGCAATATCAGCACACTATCACTGTTCAATCTACCACTGTATGTCCATCATTGCTGGACTCAACTGAGAATCCTCACTATTTCAACAGCTTGGCCAAGTCTAATCAGATCAATTTCAGTTTTTACAGCTATGTTTAGAGTATTTGATTCACAGCATGTATTGTCCAACAACCTCCTATTGAAAAAAAAATGATAATAACAGGCATAATGTGACTCCTAACAGCAGAGTCTATCAATAATGGTCTCAATAACTGAGTAAAGTGGAGCACAAGGATCACAAATCAGAATGAAGCGTGATGGTGAAAAAGCAAAGCAGAACACCTGCGCTTTTGTCCATTTTAAGCTTCAACATTCTTTTGTATTTAGCCATAACGAACTAGACTAGGAGGTGTAGAAGCATATGAGACAGAGAGAGAGTGAGAGAGAGAGAGAGAGAGAGAGAATGCTGCAGTACTCACAGTGTAATCACACTGCTGCTTGCCAGCATTAAATTTCAGTTGTGTGAGTGCCAGTGACTGTTCTCAGAGCCAGGTGGCAGCGAGAGCCTCGGTGGAGGTAGATATCCACCGAACACAAGCCTAATGAATCCTTAACTGCACTGCTAAAATCAATGGCACACTAAATAAATGGTGTTGTACAGCATGATGTTGGCATTAGTTTTAATTTAATGAGAGGGAGTCGCCCTGTGGTGGAACTGGAATTGATCTTTTTAATTGCCCTTGAGAAACAGTGAGAAGAAAGCCTTTCCTCACAGCACTAGAAACTTTCTGTATAGATTTTTTATTTTTTTCCCTTTTTTTATTTTTTTTAAACTGGTGTTCCCACTGCAGGTTGGCGAGAGTGTTGATGTGTAGCGACAGGAACTGTACAGGAGGGCCGTTGGGGGTTTGAGAGAACGAAGCAGTGAGAGGGAGGGGGAGAGGGAGTTGGCAGTGAGTGTTAAGGCTTAGTGTGCCACGCTATCACTGCGTTTTAGCGCGCTGGAAATGCTGCCCTTTACTTCGTGGTGCATTTAAGAATATGTGAGTCAGAGGGAGAGTGAAAGGGAGAGAGAAGGAGAGAGGGAGAAGGGGGGGAGGGAGAACAACACTCCCTATGAAGTCACACTATTCTAACACTTCACCTCCGAATTTCTCACCTCCCTCAGCACCACCTGAACACTCCACCACATTTAACCATTCAACCATCTCTGTAACACATGGTCAGTTACCACGGACAGCGATTTTGACATGTCTTAACGTCAAACACATGCACTATTATAGTGGTAATTTGCATTAATACAACCTTGCTTTCTGTTTATTTCTAACTACAAAAAACAATCAATCATTCACCAATACTGTAAAAAACACTTTCTGCACTCATTGTCCATTTTATCAGCTCCACTTACCATACAGGTGCACTTTGTAGTTCTACAATTACAGACTGTAGTCCATTTCTCCACCCTGTTCTTCAGGGGTCACATTGCAGGAATTATTTGGGTGGTGGATTATTCTCAGCTCTGCAAGGATACTAATGTCGTAGTGCGATTGCACTGGTATGAGTGGATCAGATACAGTTTTTGACACATCAGTGGACTGAGAATACTCTACTAACCAAAAATATCCAGCTAACAGTGACCTGTGGGCAGCATTCTGTGACCACTTATAAAAGACTAGAGAATGAATAACACACTGTGCTGCAATAGATGAGCTACTGTCTCTGACTTTACAAGTAGGGTGAACAAGTTAGGACTGTATAACAAAGTGGACAGTAGCCACAGTACTTAAAAATTCCAGCAGCACTGCTGTGTCTGATCCACTTGTACCAGTGCAACACACACTAATACACCTCGACCACATCAGTGTCACTATGGTGCTGTGAAATGATCCACCACCCAAATTATACCTGCTCTGTGCTGGTTGAGCGAGAAGAACAAGGTAAAAGGGGGGCTAACAAAGCATGAAGAGAAACAGATTCTACATAGTGCACCTATATGGTAAGTGGAGCTAGAAAATGGACACAGTGTAGAAATAAGGTGGTTTAATGTTACGGCTGATTGGTATAAATAAAGATGGCACAGCACCACATTTTCCTTTACCAATACCGAAATATTGAGCATCAGCTAGAGATGTGCCAATACCATTTGTTCTCCCATTCAGTGCCAATATCTGAGCTTTAAATATCTTCTGATAGGAGTACCCAAAGCAATACTAACTAAACTAGCTACTTGGCAGGTGCCCATCAATCCTGATATGTATAAAAAGCATTTTAAATATTTTATTTTGATAAAAAAGTGTTGTGTGTCACAAATAAAATATTCCAAGCTTGAGTAATCGGCATCGTTTGATGCTTGTTGGATAAAATACAAGATTTTAAGCTGAAAAATAGTAAAAACAGAGCTGAACAATATATAGCATGTAACAGCTCAGGGAAAATGGTGCTAAATGTTGTTAGATATGAATTTCACAAGTCCTTTGTCTTATATGTGCTTTTAAATTATATGATGAATCATGCTTAATGTGAGCAGGGATATAGACAAGATAGAAAGAAAAAGGTACGCCAACAATAAGACACAAAAAACATTTTCACAACAAGGCCTGATGATAACACAAAATACTGCACCTCTACGCAACAACATTGACAAAGTTCGTCAAGTTAAATAAATCAGAAAAAGGTCTGCAGCTGTTATTAATGCAACGTTCCAGAAACGTACAGGTGAATGAGATCAAAGCCTCGCAATTCCAGTTCTGAGCTCTGAAAATCACCTGGTATACAAACCTCAAGGCAGTGAAATTACCCTGCACAGCAGCTTTTTCCCCACCTAGTCACAATTACCCCAAGCAATTACATGCTGAGCATAATCCTTTTACAAAGGTATGTGAAAACCTAACACTGGCAGATTAGAGTCTGACAGCCTGCACAGCAGCAACAACGCTCTTTGTCAGCCGATCAGACGGCCTCCTCTGCCTCCTCCGTCTCCTCCATCACTTCAGTATTCCCTCCCACTGAGTTCACACCACTGAGGGATTTGAGATGCTGGATTCGAGTGGTGAAGTGATGCCATGCAAATACTTGAGATGAGCGCAAAGGAGTTGACGGGATCCCCTGCTATACGAGACTTGTAAACAAATCAGTCTCCTTGCTGTCTACACTCGCTCCCCAAGATCCAGCATGAGGGTGTCGGTGTGGTGGCTGCCGGAGGGACAGGAGCTCCTGTCTGGAACCTGGAGAGGTGGTGTGAAATGATGGCAGCAGACCATGATTTGGCCTCTCTCTGACTCACAGAAGAACCTATTGCTCTTTGAGTCGACTTGTGAAACCCTGAAGATCAGCTGCTGCCTTCCAACCTCCTTTGTAGAGTATTTATTCTGGCATTTCTCTAGAGCTGACATTAAATATCAAGTCTAACTTTACAGACAAGGAGACAAGTAATTCCAGTCATACAACAGTTACCTCTGACCCAAACTAAGGCCTGACAGTGCCTTGCAAAAATATTCAATCCCCTCAAAACTTAACAGATTCAATTACAAATGATACTTTTTTTTCCTGCATTCTCCCTAATTCCACCCACTAGTTAGGTCCCCCCCCAAACACTCTGATGTGTTTTTTCTTAAGAAATGGCTTTTTTCTAGCCATTCTCTCATTAAGTTCAGTTGTACAAAGACCTCTTGATATCACTGACTGGTAACTGGCACCTTCAGTTCAGTCTCAGCTAGTGAGCTCTCAAACTCCTTCAGAGTGATTGTTGGCCTCTCTGGGGCTTCCTTACCAAATCCCCTTCTTGATCTGACACTGAGTTTTGAGGGACGTCTTGTCCAGGCAGTGCCTGGGTTGTATCCTGTAGACCTCACTGGGAAATCCAAATATCTGGATATTATTTTGCAGCCTTTTCATGTCTTGTGCATATCTGATTTTTATTTTCTTAGAATGCTCTTTGGCTTTCATTTCCACAGCTTTTCCTTCAGATTCACAGTGG
This sequence comes from Pygocentrus nattereri, assembly GCF_015220715.1. Taxonomy (NCBI): domain Eukaryota; kingdom Metazoa; phylum Chordata; class Actinopteri; order Characiformes; family Serrasalmidae; genus Pygocentrus; species Pygocentrus nattereri. Next base: position 30,732,444 of record NC_051217.1, on the reverse strand, counting down.
TCAGCGGTCCTTGAATTAAGGCAATCTATTACCCAGTAAAGATGAACTTTTTAAATGATTCACAGGTAAAGACCAACTCTAAAATTGTGTCCTGGTTATTGCAATATCTATGTCAGCTTGGAGCTTTCATACCATAGAGAATATATATGTAAAATGAATTTCTCTTCTTGTCACAGAATATAAACATAAAACTAATAACCTTAATCAAGGTTGAGGATCAGTCTTTCAAAATGAAATATGATGGCACAAAATATCAAAGTGTCATTTGTAATCCAGGAAAATCTGATGACATATGGAGGTTGAACACTTTTGCAAAGTATTCAGAAGATCATTCTGAAGATAGTCAGTTGATGTTAAGGTCTGTAATTGAAAATCCTGTATATAATTCACCAATATATGTAAATTACTTGATTGCAATTAGCATAGTCACTATGGCTTATTTTAGCAATCTAGTGATCTAGCAACTGTTTTTATGATAAACAATATAAATGGGCAACATACCAAGCACAGTTATTGAAAGATTCCAAAATGCCTCACTGAAAAAGAAAAAAAAAGTGCTTGAAAACCACTATAGATATATGTCTATTGGGCTCTTACTGCATGAAAAAAACAGAAGGAAATTTGAAAATATACAGTATATTCTGAAGGGATCTGCAAGGAGAGTCACTTGTTTCAACTGCTTCTTGCTCTTTATATCACTTTGTATATTGACTACTAAACATATACAAGCTTTACTAGTCAAAACAAGGGAAACTGCAATTAATAATTAGCAACAAGAAAAAGTGCTCAGAAACACAAAGGTAGATCAGGACAACTCCAACAGAATGCAAGCGCCATACACAAGAGTCCAAGACTATCTGCAGGTATCTGAAAATCTAAACGGGGAGATTCCAAGCGCTGTAACCCCAGAGGAACATTGTTATAGCTAATAGTCACTGGCTGTTCAAAACTGTTACACCAATTAACACTTAAGGACATACACAGGTACTTTTAACCATTCAGTATTCAAATACTGAAAGAATTATGAGTATTCATTATGATCCATCATGGGAAGATGGAGAAAAACAACAGTTTAGTGAAAGGGGTGACTATAAAAGGTAACAGTTTTGCTCAGATTCGTGAGCAATTATATTTTGTTACAACACAAGTGTTATAACAAGTGCTTTGGCAGGGATGTGCTGTTAAGAACGTGATGGAGAAGATATGCTACTAACTTCTCTGCCAATACGTTGGCACATCCCTTGTCTAACTGATGTGACCTAGAGCACAGTACACCGTACACATTGCAAACTCAAACATGATGCAAACTCATAAAACCCTAATGTGAAGGCACCAGAGCTACATTTACAGGCTCACACACATACAACTGCAAACTCAGATAATGCTGCAATTTTCCAACTTCTGCAAAGCCAGTCACCACTCAACTCTCAGAGCTCTCGAAGGAGATGGAATATCTGTAAAGGAAAATCACTGACAGAAGTTGATAAGGCTGCAGAGGCTCACATTCCAGCAAGTTCATGGTTATTTTGGCTGGCTAGTTAGCCATGTGACCTGTAATAGCTGCACTAATGTTATCAGACATATCTGATATTGCTATAACTTACTTTTACCAGTGAATGTTTATGCGGCATAGAATTCAAAGTTTGAACAGTTCCATCCTGTAGGGGTGTCGTTAGTGTAGTCATTTTGATGAGACTTGAGTTTACAGAGCATCTGTGAATTTGTGAGGCATGTTTGACAATTCATAGAAAATAATCAGTCAGAAAAGCACTGTTTAACTAAAACTACTGGAGCCAGATTTTTAACCATGTCAAGTTTTAATCAGACAAAACTATCAAATATTGGAAATTTAGCTCCTTAAAATTTGGATCTGTGACAATTTATACATCAATCTGGCTCAAACATCTCAAGTGGTTTGGCAGTTAACTGGTACCGCTAAAGATAATTCAGAACTTAAAACTAATTTGAATGCAGTAAAGACATATATCGCTGAAAAACTTGTATCTCCAAAATAGTAACTTTACAGGAGAAGGAAAAAACATACTTCACTTTCAATGTAAGTCATTGGAACCAGAATTTTTCCCAGGTAATTTTGGATCATTTCTTTTAGGCCATTCATCATAAAATTTACAAACAATGTAAAGAGTAACAGATACTTTTCAATTATCTCAAAAAAACTGAAAAATGCCAAAAATGGAGACGGTTTTCTTCCGACAGCAACAATATGCTTGTTTGTCGAGTGCAGTTAGTAGTATAGTTATTACAGTGAGCCGAACCACTCCCTTCACCCACAGCTGGCCACGCAACTAAAATACATCCAGGTTGAGGTGCAAAGATAGAGAATGTGTGCAGAACTGTTGGTCATTTCAAAGGCCCACAGTGGAATAATATTTCTTTTTAAATGTATTATTTTTTTAAATGAACCATTATAGCTCTCGTTCAATGTGCGCTCCGAGTGTGTGACTGCAGGAGTGACATGACTGAAGAGTTCATTTGCAAAAACAGATTTTTCGGAGCCGCTGATCCTTTTGGGTCATCGGGGACAACGGATCTCTCTTTTAGTTCATTTTCATAAATCAAGTTTTTATTGTGTATTCCAGGTAAGATCAATCAAACTGCTGTTGGGTTGTTTAGATTAAGTAAAAATAACAACATGCAGGTAACTTTACTGAAAAGCAGATCATTCAAATGGTCATTTCACATTTCAGAGTTTCTTTTAAGTGCATAATTTAATGTTCCTTAACATAAAACAAGTAGATAAAGGATTGAAATTCGCAACGAAAATAGCCCATTAATGAGCAACCTCTGTGAGATCAGACCGCGGAAAATTGTCGAGTCTCAGACGGCTCACTGTGCTCTATAGAGTGCACTATGTGGGTTATGAAATTTTTGCTTTTACACCTAAATACTGCACTTTATGTGCAGTATGGAAATGTGCACACATGACTGAATCCAAAGCGGTGGGTTTTTTTTTTTAAAGATTTAAGATTTTTTAAGATTTTAGATGCAGTAGCCACACATGCTGCACTTTGTAGGGAGATGGGAGCCTTGATGATCACCTGACCTGAATACTGCACACTGATTTTCTGAACAGATTTATTGGGTTCTGCTGGAGAACAGCGCATTTGACTGTTTCTGCTGAAAAACGTGAACTATCAATGCCTTGATAATTGACAATAATGCCTTTTGTGACAAAACATGGGTTCAAACATGGGTGCTATGTGTTAAGAATAACTCACCACAGTCAGCTTGTATTTTGAAAGAATGACGTTTATAATTCTTTGCAAATGAACTCAATCGGTTACCATGCTACACATCAACAATCTGATTGAACAACACAACTCATTTTGATAAAGATTGTCCAGAAAGAGAAAGCAGAGAAATCAGTGTGTGCATCAGCAGTGTGATGTGTCAGTTATGTGGTTTTCATGTTGTCTCTCGGCACGTTATGGAATATCATGATGCATTCTGTGTAATGTAAATAATTTTAAAAAGTCTAAAGAAAAAAGACCAACCATTTTGCATGACATTACCATTTACATCATACTTACATAAGCTATAAAATATAGTACATACAGTATATATACTGTAAAATATCAGTACCCCTAACTTAAAACATCTTCTTGTGTCCCTGGGCTATTCACACAAGCCGTGTGGTGACGTGGCCCATCAGGACTGGAACTGTCTATCACTGATGCAAAAAGAATGATATGACACTCCCTTGCTGTCAGTTTGCGTGTCATCACAGTGGGAACAGGTATGCTTTCCCCTTTCAGTTCTTTGTTCAGGAAAGAATTGATGATGATGACAACAGGTGCTGCCAATCACACACAAAACCAAGATCCATCTGTGCACAATTCTGCCTTTCCACCACGCGTTCAATCCCTGTATAACTGATATCAGCCGTGTGCTATTTTCTGCAGACCTAAGCAGAATTTGCTCCAGAGCCTTTTATCCACTTTTTGGGTTCCTCTCCAAGATCTTATCCCCTCACCACCATAAATAATGCAGGCAGCTTTCAGCACTGCTTAGGCAGAGGGATTTCATGTCTTGCCTGCGACAAACTGGTTTGTTTTTGTTTTTCCACTGCTGTCGTTCAGTGGCTGTGTCAGTTTTGTCAGTCAGCAGAGCGTTTGAAGACATTATAGTGTGTCACACAAGTACAGGCTTCAAACGACAAAGCTAAATATTCAAAGATAGGAGCACCAAGTGTGTGGGTTGTTTGTTTTATTCCCACATTTAACGTCAGTACTGCTAAGAATCCTTATCAATCAGTGACACAAACCATTCAACGTTTACCTCTAGCTTCCAGTACTCTGGCAGTTTCTCTCCAATTGGTTTACTGGAGGTATCGTGAAGATTCCTCCTTTTCTCCACTCCATGGATGAGTTTTTCCTCATCAGTTTTAAGGTGGAGTTGTAGAACAACATGGTGAAAACAGAAACGGGGTGTCCATCAAAAACAGCGTGCATTGTGCTCTCCCACTTGTAGACAGCTTGTCACTTTTTTTATAATTAAAGGCTCATTATTTGAAGCTGAATCAAATCTGACGTCTCTAGGAGCTGTGGACAAAGCGAGACTGCAGCAAAGAATGTGCACAACCGCAGCAAAACTGACATGAAAACACACACACACACACACACACACACTTTCTAAGCCACTTATCTTTCTGGGTTGCAGGGGGAGCTGGAGCCTATCCCAACAGTCACTGGGCAGAAGGATAGGTCTGGATAGGTCGCCGGTCCATACACTGAAATTTCACAAATCTTAATCCTGAGTTCACATTCCACTCGAGTCCATATACAAACTGTTGTACAGCAACACAAACACAATCATAATTTTTCTTGTTTGCATTGTAAACAGCACAATATCCTGCCTCAGAAATGTGGCCTACTGTCCTTTCTTTCTGAATGGAGTGTTTTGTTTTTGCCCTTAGTGGAACTACACTCATTTGAAAAGGCACATTGGAACAGTACATTGGTAAAAATCTTAAAATTATTCACCCCTAAATGGAATTTATGGTTATAATAAGGGTAGATGGATTATTACTTATGTTGAAATCACAATTTCCAAGAGTGCAATTTTTATATCACAAATGCTGCAATTTTTTATTATTATCTCCTTAATCAAAAGCTTTACCCTATTAACAGTGAGCTTGTGAACTGCCAGGTAGCCCAATCAGTGCACGACAATACACACAAAATCACTGGCAGTCTGGCAAACAACATTCAGACCTTAAGCCTCAAGCCAGAAAAATGGATACGCTGTTACAATTTAAATGCAAGTGCAGTAGTATGAAAAATCATTCAGCCCTATTGCTACAACAGAACACGCAAGGTAAACTAACTTGATGCTCTGTATCACAGTACAGCAACAGCTACACTTCACTTGGAAAAGGGCTAATTGGTGTTTACGTTCCCCTGGTGTGACCAGCAGCATGAAAGGTCAGTTATTCAGCAGCATTCAATTATTTGCCTACAGGCTGCAAGTCATCCATCTCTGCTGGTGTCAATCTTTTCCCCTCCCCCCCTTTTCATGTACTTGTCAATGGATCTTCTCTCTCTCTCCGTTTTCCCCCTACTTTCCCCTCATTTATTGCACTAAATCATCTGTCTACCACCTTTAAAATTACTCCAAACAATGTGGCCATCTACAACATGGTGGTCTGTCTTAAAATGAGCTTAAAAGAAGCAGAGACAAAGACGGGCATCACAGCCACAGGTCCATCATTATCAGGGTTCAAGGAATTTGTGACCTTGTTTAGGGCTCAGAGAAGTATGAGAACTACATGCATAAATGATGTATTGTCAGCAAGTAATTGCACCTTTCCTGCACCCTTAGCCCTTTCTTTCGGCCTGCTGTTAAGCTCTTGTGAATGCTTTGGGGAAAAAAAATCCCTCAATCCTCTACTACTCTTTACCTCTTTTTTTCTCCCCATCTTTTGTTTGGCTGTGAAAAGTACCTACTTGCAGAGAAATAATTAGCTGTATTATGTCTTCAGGGTTATGTTTGCACTCCTTGCTCTGCAGTGGCGCAGCTCCACAAAAGCCCACACACATCCATCTGCCCTCCTCATTAGCGGCTCAGCACTTGACAAGCATGTCTCCAAGAAAGCAGGGAGTTTGTATTGGTGCAACTGAACACACCATTTCAGTGTATTCATGAAACACTATTCACTCTATAGAACTCATGAATGATCATAAGTGGGTTACTAGGTAGCTGGTTAAGACCATTTGACAATTACCCACAAAGGTTTTGCATGGAAGAAATACTTGGCTGATGCTCTACAGCCAATGTGTAACATATAAATCATTTTGCTGTGGTGGTGAGGAATCAGGAGTCGTGATATCTGCAACACATATAAAGCCATTTCATTTCCTATCCAAAATGACTGGTGAGTTTTTATATATAATGATAATGGAGTTTGAGTATTAATTTATCATACATTGCCCTGTGCTTACCTCTTCACCCTGCATGTATTCATATAATTAGGTTCTAGGCCAAAACCTTTTCAAAGCTACTGTAATAGCTTCTGTGAGAAAGCTTTAGGAGATCCTAAACACCTTAGATGTTCAGTTCATTTTTCACCGTCATGGTATGTCACTGCACGCTCTGCTTAATGTAAGTTGTTAAAAAATTGGAATAAAAAGGCTAATTATTTTGCATACATCACAGTTCATGTTCCAAATATGCTACTTAAAATTTTCCGACCCTCAGAATGGGAAGAAAACATCTTAACATCCCCTGCATTTTTCAATATATCAACATAAGGAGCGGCTGAAAAAGTGCCCTACATTAATATGTTAGCGTTTCAGTTTTCAGTTTATTAGAGCATTTAACATTATAACAGGAGGGTCACAATACAACACAATACAATACAATACAATATAATACAATACAATATAATACAATACCTAGGTATGTTGTTACATCCCTGGTAAAAATGTATTATGATATGACTTACTAGTGGTTAATGCGTTTTCAGTGCTGCGGCTGTCACTTGACTGTGCTGAAACAGCCATTCAAAAGGGATTATATGCAACTAGAATTGCAGGACATAAAAACAAGTTTTCCTCTCTAAAAAAGGAGAGTTTTAAAAATAAATAAATATAAAGAGAGTTTTCCTCTCTCTCTCTCTCTCTCTCCTGTGACACTACAAATCTAAGTCTGATAATCAACAGCATCCCTATTTCAATACCGACTAAGTAAATTCTTTAATTAATCCAATTAATTAAATTCTCTTGATTCAATACTTTGATGTGATGGCCACTTAAGGTTCAAGATGTTAATGTGTATAATTTAGCAGACACCTCCTTGTTCAGGAGTTGACAAATAACAATGGCCAGCGATTCACAGTACAACTAAAGAGGAAAATATCACAGTCTAATGAAACTGACCACTGTACAAACACAACTGGCTTGTCCACAATGGAATCCAAATAAATTAAACTTCAGCTAGTTTTGCAACTCTTAGTCTGCACCCAGACATCGTGCCCATCATTAGAATCTAATGGGTTTCTTCACTCAACATGGCCAAGAACCACCTACTGTGACACAAAAGGAACATTAGAACAACCAACCACTGTCGCTAAATATTACCAAGCAAACTGTGATGTTTTTTCAATCTAATTTAGCAGTGGATGATATACTGGTTCATCTGCTTTACCGGTTAAAACGTCTCTCCTACTGCAAGTTCTGTCCTGTATACCAGTATTCCACAAACAAGCACACTTCCCATACAAAACCTGTTAAGTCTTACCTTCCGTGAACTCAACTGTAGTGTGTAGCATGAAAAACAATTACAGCTGTTTCATTTTTAATAGTTAACTCATCTCACCATCATGCATCTACTTTACAATGTAGCTCTCAGAGCAGCACTGCTGAAGGGACCCAGTGCATATTCACATGCCTGTTTCCTTAGCAGATTAGATTATAACAGAAAGACACACTAATCACTGAATGCTGCTTCATCAGACATATATAACTGACTGATACGCTGATGATAGATTTTCACCATATAGCATAATTGATTCTTTATTGGTGATGGCTGACTGTTTCACTTTCCAGAAATGAGGTGGCTTAAAGAGTGGCCATGCATGCACACACACACACACACACACACACACTTGACAAACTGTTTCCCATTCTCAGATCATACAATGAATGTAAGTGCATAAACCACTGCAAGGGTAACCAATAAGGGCAAGACTGGCAAAATCTTAATATTTGCAGCATCCTTAGTTTAAAAAAACACGAGATGTGCATCTCATACTTTAAAAAAAACTTATCATGAAAGTGAAAGTGGAGTTTAATTCAGCATAAATGAGGGCACAGATTTCCAGGATAGCTAGAATAAAAAAAAGACATATTACCAAAAATATTTCCTATTGTGTACTAGAATACAATTCTCTATATCCATTCCACAGATTCCCCATCTCAGTCTCTCCCACATTCAATTAGTATCAGGTGTTCTCATTACTCTGCATTCTTAAAGCACACACACACACACACACACACACTCCAGATGGCTCAGAATACTGAAGAGAATAAAAAAATCCAATATTTATTATCCTCTTTGTTTTCTCAGCTTGGAAGCAGGAATGCATCTGTGTCTTGTCCTAGCTTGGTGTGTTTGTGTTTATCCACTACAAATATGCGGCTTAAACCATTTTCGAAAGCTTGCAGTGTTGTGCAATACAGCAACACCACCGATGTAGAAACACAACAATTAACACTTAATGTGTCCGTCATTACTACAGGACTATAACATTTTATATCAGCACTTTGTTTACTTATTTTTGCCAATGACTGTTGATGTAACATATTTTATTCCCATGCAAATGACATCTGTATGTACATTAATGCAATGCTTTTCCAGTGCACACATTCATACTTCACAGTAACATTAATGGTTCAAATCAAGGAGGAGTTCTAACAATTTTCCAAAAGACGTAAACAAAGTCAGTCAGAGTGGTTTGATGCGAAATGCTCTGCTCTCGAGAGCAGTCAGAACTGTTCACAGAGGTGGTGATGGGAACCACATGTGCAAAGAGTTTAATGTCTCTGTAGATACCTCACACTGCTTGACGACGGAGACATTGTTTTACAATAGTTTTCAGATATAAATTATGGCCTAAAATGAATTTTTTTATCCATTCATGACGGAGAGGTACATGTTGGGTGCTGTAAGGCAAAACAGCCCTGAAAGAAACTCATTTTTTCTGATATAGCACTATTGCATCATTATGACTTAAAATGACTGTGGTTCCCATCACCACCGCAAAAGAAATCGGAGGAGTCTGACTTTCACATCAAATCACTCTGAATGACTTTATTTACATCTCAACAACTCAATTATGCAGACATTTTGAAAAATCAGTGGAGTCTCCCTTTAAGAGTGAGACGCTGATGAAAGCACACAAAGTACAAAAATGCTCCAAATGCTTCATCCCATCTATAAAAGCTGGTTATTCTTCCTTGATGTATGAGCTCCAAGGATGAGACTTTTTCACCCGGGCTTTGTTTATAAATCTCAAGGACGGCAGTTTCTTTTTCAGTGTTTCTCCTTCTAATATTTTTCGTCTTACTGGAAAAGTTCTGTTTTAAAACACTAAACCGTCAGCCAGACACCTTTGATTGTGGGCGGATTGAACTTTTTAACGCCTCGGCCTCTTGCAGACTTGGCTGATTTATCCGTGAGGAGTCTCTGTTAATAGCCTCAGTGGGGTACTGTCACAACACGAAGGTTGCTGAGCTATTGTCCGGGGCATCGTCCCCTTTCCCCCAGGGCTTCTTACTTTGCAGATAAAGGACAGTGCGAATGACCCTGTGCGCCTGTTTGTTCCCCAATTTGTTCTGCAGGATCTCCGTCTCCCACAAGGTGCCTTTGGCCGGAGCTGTTGCCTCAGCCCACGCTTTCTCTGCTTCTTAACCAGTCGACAAAAATGAAGATTTATCAGCACATCTGGTGAGCGCTCCCCTGGTTCATGCCATGCTGTCTAGCTTAACTCCTTTCACACATATTCTCACACAATGGCGAGACGTGGATCACGTCGCACGCTTTAGGCGGGTTTAATGTTATTTTAACCATATCAGCCATTTATCATATGCAGTAACACGAACAGGATCCTGATCCGCTATCATGGCTTTCTTTCAATTTGGACAGAGTTAGACTTTACACAGGGTCCTCTTATATGTAATCATATGGAAAATAACCAAGGCTGAAACGTGAGGGGTTTTATTGACCAAAAAAAAAAAAAAAACACATTTTTGGTCCAGTGCAAGCTCTTAGATTAAAATAATATAAGCTCACATAATTAAGGCACAGCCCAGTAAAAACTGTCATCTTTAATTTGGCCACAGAACTGTAATTAATCTAATAATAAAGGACTACCTTCTTTGACTGTTTAACATAGCCAGATACTTTCTTCTCTGAAGCCATTTCGCATGAGGTGGTTTGATACAGCCTGTTTAGCCCAATAGGATTCATTTAAAGTTTATTTATGTTTACATGTCGGAATACTATCTTTCTCATAAGGAATGCAAGAAATAAACCAATAATTAAACGATGGCTTTTTAGAACATGTAATAAGGGTTTACAGTCACTGGGGGCTGTTACTGCAATAAGACCTACACAGGCGTTTACATGTTCATACAGAAAGAACACTACAAGCCAAAAGTATGGAAGCAAGCAGTGATTTCTTAAAGTTTTGGAAATATTAAACATTAATCAAGTAAACCAGCAACCAACAGTCTGCTATTGTTACTAATTTACTTAAAGTTACTGTTGCTAATTTACCCAAGTTGTTTTTTGTTTTTTTTTGTTTTAATATTTCATTGGTTTGCAGTGATGCGCTCTTCATGGAATGTTTTATAAGCTAATTAATTTAGCCATGGTATGTGTGCTTATTGTGACTGTTCCAGTTGTCTCACAAGCAGGTGAAAAATACCTAGAAAAAGGACTATAAGTCCTACTGGTTCCTGAAAAATGCTCATTGTGTCTTTTACTCAGATAGATTTCTTCATGTAGGCTAAATGTCCATTTAACTGGGAATTCTCACTGGGAAAGTCAGGAAGGTGTCCTCAAGCCCAGGTTCAGCATTAGACATCATATGAACACCGATAATCACATTACATTTATTAAAAAAAAGTAACAAAGTTGTAAAGGACCACTTCTATAATCTTATAGTAGCTTTTGTATTAATACAGTCAACACAGACACAGTAGGTCCTTAAATCTATAGTTATACCTATAGATTTAACTATACCTATAGTTCTCAGTTTTAAAAGTAAATGCAAAATTTTAAAAATGATCACTACTAACGTTATCTGGCTAGCTTGTTCCTAACAATACTCACTGTCGAGGTGTTTTTTTAGTCCCTAGTTTGTAGCTTGAACACATTAGGTCCAATTAAGCCTTATGCAGACATTCAGTCAAGTCATTCTAGTCTATTTTGACATATATATTACTGTTCATAATTTTTTTTCTTGTTACAAAGTTTACAAAGTGTTATGTTCAAACTTTGGGCCTGTAGTCCAGACCAATCTGTTTATGTGGCTAATAGTTGCCCTTCAGGCTGACACCACCTCCATTTCCTGCCCCTCCACCTCATCTCCCTCCCCCACTGACCCCTCACACAGTGGACCCTGTGAATGGACAATGGTGGCCTTCACTTGGGCTCCCAAGATGGCCAAATCTGCAGCTGGAGCTGCTAGCCGCTAGCTTTGCAGTGACCCTGGGGAATGTGAGTCAGCCGAGGGGATCTCCAGAATCTTCTGGGAGGGCTGAACAGATGTGCAAGCATGCTGGGAGAGGTCTCCCACCGGACCCTCTACCATGCCTGTGTCAGATGCCTGAGAGGAATTCAGTTTAACAGGTGCAACAGGAGAAAAAACACTTGGTGGTTCTAAACTTTGATACAGTATACTCATATTAGTCTATTATAACGTACAAATCTACTGCTCAGTCACAAATTGAGCAAGCTGGTGCCAAATACACAACTGAGGACACAAGTCTTGTATTTGAGTCATAGTTAAGTTTTTTAACTTAACTTTTTACCTTTAAGTTTCTTAAATATTATTTCAGTAAAAGTAGAAGATGGTTTTACTTGAATTAAAGTACTTGCCATCAATATTAAAAAAAATTCTACCTGATTCAATTATTGAGATGTTTAATGTGAGAAGCTTCACGAACTGTTCACAATAGTGGTAATAGGAACCAGATGTCTGAAATGTTTTGTGTCTCTAAAAGTTATTTCACAGAAAGATATTACATGAATGGCGAGTATATAGACATTATTTTATGATAGTTTTGATGCAAAGTTTTGCCCTAAAATGCTTTTATTCTATCCATTTATTGTGGAGAGGTACATGTGGGGAGTTGTAAGGCCAAACAGACCCATAGAAAACATTTTTGGATTTACCTCTATTTTGCCATTATCAGCTTTACATATAAAACTTAAAAGACATGTGTATAGTCACTGGACATTTGGCATGGTGAACAAAATGGTCTATATTTGTATTACAGACATCACCACCTCTGCTTCCCATCACCGCAAAGAAAATCAGAGTGTAAGTTTCTCTGCAATGCACCATTTCACATCAAACCACTCAATCAATAATCATTGATATATTTGAAATATTGGATTATGAGTGGTTTGCAAAACTTTATTTACATTTTAGTGATCCCATAGGTTTTTTCAAATATACTGTCCAAATGCATTCATTTTTTCGTCTGTTTCCGGGTCTTGCATGCCGTGAAAGCAGCCAATCATAGATTTGAACAGACATGCCTGTTTCGTGTGATTTTTCAGCTCCAACGCGGTCTTCCACACCTTTTGATCCAAATCCTACACCTCTCATCTGGTGTCTTTGCTTTAGTAAGTGGGTCAAATGTAATTTCCTCCACCAAAGTCTCAGAATGTTGGCGTGCATCTGATTTAACAAACACAACCTCTCACCATGTCGAAGCACCTGAGCATAGTTACAATTGCTATGATTGGGCAATCAGTGGGATTTAGTTACAGACGTAATATGTTTGATTTGCTTTAAAATTAAAGTCCTTATTTACATGCATGCATATATGTATGTATGTATGTATGTATGTATGGAAGGATTTATTTATTTGTTCATGTTATGTCAGAGTAACGATACATTAATGCAGAAATCAGTGAAGTAAAAAGTAGGATATTTTACTTTAAAAACTTAAATACAATGAGTTGCACTGGCTACCACTCCACTAACAGGTTAGGTTGAAAAACTAGATAGGGTAGATTGTAACTAATAGAAACAAAGTAATATTTATCAAATAATTAATTTAGATACACCTTAAATGTATTAAATTAAATGAGATAAACTGACTCCCGCAACCCAGGAAGATCAGTGGCTTAAATAATGTGTGTGTGATTGTGTGTGTGATTCACGTTAAATCGGTAATAACATTCAACCTCCTTTATAATGACCATTATCCCATTTCTAACTGTGTAAAAAATGTAATATGTTTTTTTTTTGTCCAAATATATCTTCTAAAGTCTCCTGTCAGCTTGGGAAAGTGGTGGGTATCTATCACATTGATGTCATCTAGCTTGATACTGATGATAAGGAATAACAGGATAAGGAATTACAGCCCTCCTCAGTCTCCTCTACATGGAAAATGCTGCACTTTAGAAACAGCCTTGAAGAAACTTTTAAAGTCATTACAATGAAAAGCAATTTGAATACATTTGAGCAGCTCTCAAGGCCCGTGCTTCTTCGCTTTAGACTCCGCATCATGTCCTTTAACGAATTTGGATATCAATAGAAAATCTCACAGTGCTGATGAAGTGGGCAGATTTTCCAATATCTTGATGCACTAACAAAAATCATGATAAATTGCCCAGAAAAAATAAGAAAATGTTTTTCTAATTGAATTTATAGTGATTCACTACATTCAGCTTCTATCTGAGGGTGATAGTTTGTCATTGTAGCCCATTATCATGCACAGGATATCTCTCCTTGCCTCCAAATATATTACCTCGTGATATGCCTTTGAAAATTCCATACCTATTACCACGCTTATTTGCCATACGATGAGTAGTCCATGTCCCTGAAAGAGAAAAGCTCCTGACCAGTGAACTGTGGATAGCTCTAACTGGCCAAAGCAGCACATCCTTATCATATAAAGCTGTCCTTTCTTTTCCCTTTCTCACCATTGACTGAGCGGCTGTAATTCATGATGAAAAACATGTGCATAAAGGGGCTTACACAGAGGGCGTCCTGAAAGGCCAAAGGAGCAGGCAGAGTGGTAAGAGATTCTTTTCAGCCAGTGGATTAAAGGGCTATAAGGCTGAAAACTACCAACAAAGTCTTCTTTTCCGATGTCACTGAATGTAAAGGCATTGTTTCGTGCACAGGTGGCAAGTCGAGATAAAAATCTGGAGTGAAACATGAACACAAATATCTAGGAACCACTCCAGCAAAGTAGATGTTTGTGTTTCGTATGAAAGCATGAGTCTGTGCATGCATGTGTGCTTTTTGACATGGGCACAAGGAGATGGACTACCTCCATTAAACAGTATTTATTGACTTTGTCAAAGAGAGGAAAAAGCTTCTCCATTTTTCATTCAGTCTTGCCTAACCAGAGTAAACAATAGGGGTGTGAACTCCATACAGTGTGTGTTCCGGACTGCTGATAGCTAACTGATTGTATCCGTGTGTCGTGGTGGTTTGCACATACTAAGACTTTCTCTCATTTCCTCTTTGTTTACTTGCCTCTGGCCTCTGATGGAATCGCACCAGTGAGCCAGCAGTAACAGCTCCTCTTATCTCGAAATGAGTCGTTCAGCTTTGTCCAGCTGCATGCATTTGTCCTAAAGCATGAAATGTTGTGCTTGTTTGCTTTGATAGGCCAAAAATTTTAAAGGATTTTTAAAAGAGACAGATTAAGGTGGTTTATGCTGCCTGTTTTTCAGTCCCTTGGTCAAATGTTAATTGACTGAACCGAGACTGATTGAACAGTACAGAGCAGCACAGCAGTCATGCATAGCACAGCATTTGCAGTACAAAGTGCAGCTATACCACTTAGAATATGCCAATAAACAACAAACTGGTCGGGTGCGAATATTCAGAATATGTATTCATACTGCAAAAATCACCTGTATTCGGTTCAAGTTACGCTTTGTACAGGCAGTATTCAGAATACAGTTATTTTTACATTTTGATAAGCCTTATTTTCAAAATGATTTATTTAATAGACCACCATTAATGCTTTGCTAACTAAATCAGCACATGGTGTTTAAAGAGGTACCTACTAACAGCTTCTTTACAAACACTAGAATTCCTGCTAAAGCCTGAATACACTGATAAATTAATGTGATATTCAATTATTATTCTTAGCGTAACTGAGCTCTGCTAAAGTGTAAGTAGATTGATAACTTAGTGTGATGTGTCAGTTATTAATCTTTGTTTTCCTGAGCTCTACTAAAGCCTGAGTAGACTGATAAATCAATACGATAATCAGACATTTATCTCAGTGTTAGTGAGCTCTGCTAAAGTGTTAGTAGACTGATAAATCAATAGGATCATCAGTTATTAATCTCAGTGTTACTAAACTCTGCTAAAGTCGGAGTAGACTGATAAATCAGTGTGAGAAGAGAAGTATTAATCTCAGTAGCCATGTTTATATGCAGCCTAATAATTCGACTCATAGCTCAATCGGAATAGACTAGGCTGATTGAGGCTATGCGGAATACAATTTCTGTCTGATTGAACAAGTTGGATAATGGGCAGTCGTGGGCTGGAGGTTAGGGATCCAGCCTCGTGACCGGAAGGTTGCCGGTTCGATCCCCAGAGCTGACAGCACATGACTGAGGTGTCCTTGAGCAAGACACCTAACCCCCAACTGCTCCCCGGGCGCTGCGGATTGGGCTGCCCACTGTGGCAAGTGTGCTCACTGCTCACTAGTGTGTATGTGGTGTTTCACTTCACGGATGGGTTAAATGTGGAGATGAAATTTCCCCGTTGTGGGACTAATAAGGGTATCTTAATCTGACTACTTATAGTGTGCATGTAAATGGAGATTTTCCATTAGATTGCTGAATAGAGTGCATATGAACACCTTAGTCTTAATCTATGAAAGGAATGTATTCAATCGGTTTTGCAAAATTCTATGCATGTAAACACAGCCACTGTTCCTGAGCTCTGCTAAAGACTGAGTAGACTGATAAATCGATTTGATAATCCGATATTAATCTCAGTGTCACTGAGTTTTACTAAAGCTTGAGTAGACTGATAAATCAATATGATGATCAGTTATTAATCTAAGGGTAAAAAAATGGTCCATTCTTCTAAGCTTATTTGTAAATGAAACCTCAGTTGGACTGAGGCCAAAATGGGTCGAAATGTCAAAGAATCTCTCTCTCCCTCTGTCTTGAAAAATTGCTAAAAAATGTCAGTTTTTAGTTCAGCATCAGTCATATGCAAGAATAAGATGGATGTAATCAGTTATTACATCCATCTTATTCTTCAATTGTATCCATATCCATGAGCAGCCAGTAATTGTGATTAGAGCAAGCTGAATCCTATAAATGATGGCGCAGAGAACATGCATTTTGAATTGCTTGAAAAACTCTGCTTTGAAACAGTCTAAATGTAGATTGTCTCACTCGTTTTTACTATCACCAGCTAGCTGAGGTACCAGACCATAATGCTGCTGTGGGGTGGGAGTTTTCTCAAAGCCAGGGCTCCTTCACCCACCGTGTGTGTTCATGTGGTCAGATAAACAGAACACTGAGGACGTGAAATAGGTGTTGAGGGTCTGTTCCAACACCAACAATCTATTATTCTAAAGCTCTTCAGATGGACTTTCTTCATGCCAGGTAGATACCATAAGTGAAATACATACAGAAAGACGAATGTGCTTACGCTTTGGCTCAGTCATAAATGGCACAGGCAATGTAGATAGGCCAGTTTGATTATTTGCTTTGTCTTTTGTGTGAGGTGTTCTGCCTCTTGGCTAAGAGTGAATAGGCCTGATTTCATATTGTCTCTCTCTTTGTATGAGTGTCAGAGTTGCAGATGGCTGTATTTATTTCTGATCGAACATTTCATGCCTGGTTTGACTTGTCTAATGGGACACTTTCATTGTTTTTTCCTTAAGCTTCAATGAGTGGCTAAAAAAACAGGAGTGCAAAGCAAATGCTAGGGGGGCATGCATGGTGTGTAACTTTTGCAGTTGTGGAAAAAGTGGAACTACATTTAAATTATTAATAGCAACACTCTCATTCATTTTCATTCATTATAAATGAACAAGCAGGTAAATAGCATGTTCAAAGCAGGTATTTTAAATAACACACAAAAACAAAAAAAGATTAACACATGCAGTTGTTAAATTCATGAAATTAAAGGTACAAAAGCAGAGTGGGACATTCTGAAGGGAAAATGATGGCCAAGAACAATAGGCAAGCATACTGAATAATAGCTGCATTTAAAAAAAAACTGGAGTTGAAAACTATTAAAAGATATAGAGAAAATGAGATTCCTAACAAGGTAGACCACCAAAAGTGTCACCTTGAGATAAACAGAACGTAAAGATTTAATCTTTGAGGGATTAGAAAAGCATGCCATCAAATGAGAAGATATCCTACAATCCAGTTTTCAATGGTTATAACTAGAATTTGTCAAGTTCAGGAGCACTGGATCTGATGTTTCTCCTGCCCTTCACTGGGATTGTAATGTAACGTATGTGGAACCAATGACGAGTTGGAGCAGATGGTTAGACCCGACTCTGCCATTTGTCTTTTTGTTGCTTTGGGTCTGTGTTCCAGCACATGTGGTTTGAAATAAACAATGATCATGACGTCAGCTTTAATTCTAGAGTATTTAATATTATATTGGGTGGTTTACACACAATGTCATATGTCAGAGGATTAAGAGGAATTAGCCCAAAAAAAAACACACCCAAAATCATTGGCCCAAAGAACTCTGCAGTTGCTTTGGTGGTATGTTTGGAGAATGTTGTCCAGTGATTCTTGAGACATTTGGTTGGGTTTGAGCAGCTACAATACATCTGTACTTTTCATAATAGTTGTTTAAAATAAGCATTACTGTATATATCAGAATTGAACTTTCCTTTTATTTCTTATTATGCAAGAAAAATTGGTGCAGTTAGCCAGGCTGTGTCTCTGATTGATTTATTCTTATGTTTTAGCTCATGATGGTCTGCTTTACTTAAATGGACATTTCTGTTTTCTGCTTAGTGGCAACAGTTTCACATTCAGACCTCTTGTTAACTGCCATGTCCCCAAAATAGCTGTAATTCCTACATGGTTGTGAAACACGAATGACAAACCCTATTACAGCTAGGCCTGTAAATCGATATGTTAGCAACAAGTTTATGGTGATTTACGCAAACTTTTTTGATAACACTATATTAAATATATATTACTTTATAATAAATTATTATTAGTTATTTGGCGTATGCCACTGACATTCAGTGTTTTATTTAAAGAACAAACATAATAGCATATATTTTACCTTATTAGATTTACAGTGACTCAGTAAAGACTCGATCATTTCTAACAACTGATTGAAAATCTGGTTAGACTACCACTAGTATTCACAGTCAGTGACATAACTATGGCTTCCATTGGGCCTAGAGTAACATGTTTTGTCACAACACTGGTCCCACACATTATAAATCAAAACATGATTGGTTGGTTTCACTGTCTTCAAACACACACACACAAACACACACACACATATACCGATCAGGCATATGACTATGTGTCATGATTGGCCCCTCCCACTCCTCCATCGGTCTTCGGTCTTCCATGTGCGTCTGTTTACATGTCTATGTGCTTCTTTATTTGGTGTCCTCCCGGTTCTGCCCCCTTGTTTTCTTGACTCTTGACTCTGCCCCTGATTTGTTCCATCTGTTTTCCACCTAGTGAACCATTGTTATCCCTGTTGTATTTAAGCCCTTTGTTTTCCTTAGTCTAGTGCTGGTCTTTATTTGATATGTTGGATGTTTGTACTGTTTGAAGTGTATTGTTTGGATTGTTTGGTGTATTGTATTTTTCGTCACGTCTGTCCCTTCCTGGATCAGGGCCTTGTCATGGCGGAAGGGCTTGTGTGGTCTAGGGATCTTCGGAGCTATGTCGTCGGGAGCAATATGCTCCTGGTAGGGTCTCCCAGGGTGAACAGGTCTGGAGTGAAGACCCAGACTAATGCGATCCATAAACCCACCATGAAAAACGGGCACAGAGAATCATGTACCCTGCCCGGGAGAGGGTCACCGAGGAGACCATGTGGGCCCACCACCCGCAAAGTCCAGCATGGGGGAGCAGTGCAGTACTGCACAGGCAGTGGGAGATTGCAGGGGGCCCTTGGTGGCCTAGGCCCTTGCAGCAGAAACTGGCCCTTGGCACGTGGAATATAACCTCACTGGGGGGGGTGCGGAGCTTGGTGTAGTGTAGTGGTTAACGCTGAGGTAGGTCACTGAGGTAGTTGGCAAGCTCTTCAGTGCCAAAGCAGACTAGGGTGGTGGTCCCCATTTTTAAAAAAGGGAAAAAAGGGTGTGTGCCAACTATCAGGGTATCACACTGCTCAGCCTCCCTGGAAAAGTCTATGCCAAGGTGTTGGAAAGGAGACTTCGACTGATAGTTGAACCTCAGATTGAGGAGGAACAATGCGGATTCCGTCCCAACCGTGGAACAACAGACCAGCTTTTCAGTGCGGATTGTTGAGGGGGCATGGGAGTTTGCCAAGTCTCCACTCCTGTTCGGGTTATTCATGGACAGGGTGTCAAGGTGTAGCCGAGGTCAGGAGGGCATTATGTGTGGAGGTCGGAGGGTGGCATCTCTGCTATTTGCAGACAATGTGGTTCTTTTCGCTGAATCACATGGATGCCTCCAGCACTCACTGGAGTGGTTTGCTGATGAGTGTGAAGCGGTTGGTATGCGGATCAGCACCTCCAAATCTCCAAGTCCATGGCCTTATGGACCGGAAAAGGATGGCATGCCCACTCCAGGTAAGAGGAAAGGACTTGCCCCAGGTGGAGGAGTTTAAGTATCTCGGGGTCTTCTTCACGAGTGATGCGAAGATCATGAGATTGGCCGAAGGCTGGGATAGGTGGCAGCAGTAATGCGGTCACAATACCGGACTGTAGTGGCAAAGAGGGAGCTGAGCCATAAGGCAAAGCTCTCTGTTTACTGGTCGGTCTACATCCCGACCCTCACCTATGGTCATGAGCTGTGGGTAATGACCAAATGAATGAGATCGCGAATACAAGCAGCGGAAATGAGCTTTCTTCGCAGGGTGGCAGGCTGCACTCTATTCGATAGGGTAAGGAGTAGAGCCGCTACTCCTCAACATTGAGAGTAGCCAGCTGAGGTGGTTCGAGCATCTGATTCGGGTGCCCCCTGGATGCCTCCCGGTGGGGGTGTACCAGGCACGGCCTACTGGGATAAGACCCCAGGGTCATCCTAGGACCCGCTGGAGGGATTACATCTCCAAGTTGGCCTGGGAGCAGCTTGGGGTCCCTGGGAATGAGCTCGAGGAAGTTGTGGGGGACAGGGTCATCTGGGATTCTCCGCTCTCCCAACTACTGCTACCGTGACCCTATCTTGACTAAGCGGTTAACAATAATGATGATGATGAAGATGACATCTGTCCCTCGTTCAGTCCGTGCTGGTTCTATGACCCTGGACTATTCTGACCCTGAGTTTGGATTTGCACTTAATAAATCTTGCTTTTCTCCACATATGCTTCTGCCTCCTCATCGCTCCATGTTACAATGACCACCTCTGTGTTTCTACACTGATTGTCCGTTTTATCAGTTCTACTTACTATATAGGTGCACTTTGTAGTTCTACAATTACAGACAGTAGTCCATCTGCTTCTCTGCATACTTTTTTAGCCCCGTTTTACCCTGTTATTCAGTGGTCAGAACCCCCATGGACCCTCACAGAGCAGGTACTATTTGGGTGGTGGATCATTCTCAGTACATCAGTGTTACCGCAGTGCTAAGAATAATCCATAGATATATGTGAATCTTAATGGTTTGTCCATCAGAGAAAACATAAAAAGCACAATGTAAGCATATTGCTACACAGAAATATTGGAGACAAGGAATAATCAAATTGTATCTCTTGTTGCATTCATGTACTGCATAAGCCATAAATACAAGCAGGTCCTGGGAATTACTGACACATTCTTCAATAAAACTTCATGGAAAATAAAGCTGATGCATTCACAATGTACCTTATGTAAGTCCCTTCTTATTAGTCATATGTAGACTTCCATGATTGCTTATGTAGACAACTGGAGGCAGTATAGATCACCACACACTGTGATGTGCCTGTGGTTGTTTGTATAAGCATTCGTACTTGTCTGTATAGGATTTATGAGTGAGCAAGATTTATGAGCGTCTCTTAGGAATCTCAAGGTTTTCAAGTAGGAAACATCTAGTAATGTTTTACCAAAGGACTTCATGACACACCTGACTATTTACAGTTCAAATTAAAAGTCACACCATGGCATAACCAATCTCAGCCCACAGTGACAGTAGAGATGAAAGCTTCTGAGTGTAACATTGTGGATCGATGAGGAGGCAGATGCATATGCGAAGATAAGCGAGATTTATTCGGGGCAAATCCAGGGTCATGGTCAAGACAGTTCATATTCAATGAGCCAACACGGAGAAATGGAGGGACAGACATAATGAAATAAACACAAACTGAAACACACAACAGAGGCCGGAATAACAACACACTAGCATACAAAACACTTCAAACAGTACAAACACTTAAAATAATACAAAGACCAGCACTAGACTAGGGAAAACCCAGGGCTCAGATACAACGGGGATAACGAGGGATCACAAGACACAGGTGGGAAACAGGTGGGAACAATCAAGGGATGAGTCAAGAAAACAAGGGGGCATGACAAAGAACTCAAAACACAAGCACATGGATAACTGGGAGGGGCCAATCATGACACTGAGATTGAATGAACAAATTCAGAAAAAATTGTAAATAAAATTCTACATTTATATAAGAGGAGGGACCGCCACTGATTGAATGCTCTGCAGTTCAGTTTATGACCCTTTCTGTAATCCAACTTCCATCCAGTAGCCTAATGTCAGCCTATGGACTGAGATATTTAATTAAACGAAGATCCTGTTTAGTTTTTACTGGCTTTGTCGTTTCATTACCTCTACTGTTTGGAATGTATTTCAATGTATTAAACATTCAGTGTATTTCAAATATACAAAATGAAATGTCCATGATTTTTTTCCACTAGAATTGTTTTCAATCAAACTGCATCCATTTTGTAATAAATACAGGAATATGCTGAAGGAAGTAATGTAGGTTTCAGTGTTTAACAGTATCCAACAGCTAGTATAGGCGCCTGGAAGTCATTGCAAGTTAGCTCATATTCCCTCTGACAAACAGTTATTAATAGCTATGCTTCAATGTTGTCCACATAAGCTTTATTAGATCTTTTATACATGTTCTGAGGTTCAATAAAGACATTTACTCCTTATCCATTGTGATCAATTACAGAAACTGGATCAATGCTCTGACAGACTAATATATGCGCTCAGGTTTGCTGTTCAAGCCGCTGCACTCAAATTTAAAGTTTTCTTCATTCCCTTGTGGAACTGGAGGACATATTGAGGACTTCACTCAATATGCTAAGAAACTTTGAGTCAGCAACAGCCATGAAGACAGAAAATAAAACACTTTCAGCGTCCACGCCAACAAACATGTTTACAAAAAAATGTACAGTATTTTTTTAAGTTTTTTTAAGTACAGTTTTATTTAAGGCTGTTGGTGAAAATGTGGTAGGTACCTGATGTCATGTGATAATACAACATGGATTACGCACAACATGTGCACAAATAATGTTATATGACCAGAATTCTACTCATTTGTCCGTAAGCTGAATCATTACCGTATACTGTAAGCAGAACCAAAAATTCCCTATGGAATCTCTGATATAAGGCTATGGAACCTTTATGTTTTATGAAAAGGTTTTTCAACATCTTCACACATTTCTCTTACAAATATAGGGAACCAAAAGTGCTTCTTCTATGGCAGCACTGTCCAAACAGTGGTCAACAGACCAAAATTGGCATGGGAGGAAATTTGATTTGGCCTGCTAGAAAGTTACACTAACAAACATTTGTATGCTCTATATAACTTTTTTTAAATTAGTATTTTCCTTTCATTTTTTATTTTGAAGTATTTACATGACAAAAAATAATATAAAATACATTTTTAAAAACTCAATTTGAATCCCACCAATCTTTTTTAGTTGTATACTGTTTTGGCCTTCGACCCACCATAAAGATTGGTCTTTGGCCCCCTAAAACAAAACACCTGTTCTCATAAACAAGTTTATTTCTAAGAGTGCTGGAGAAAGCAATGCGTGCTCCACTGAAAATTAAGCCAGCACCTATATTGCGATGAAAAGTGACAATAAAGGCTGACAAACACTCATCCATCATCTCTAGAATACATTTAATTCCAACTGTAGCCAATAACAAGTCTCCAAAACAGTCATCTCAGCCAGACTGGAGCACACTTCACTTCCCAAAATTCACAGGCCACAAGACCCTGATACCCCTAAATGAGTCATCATTAGCATAATGCTGTGCGCTACTGCTTGGCGATGTCTTTTAATCAACCACAGAGTCAGTGGTAATTAGCAGCCTTCCTCTAATAGATTCTGACTGACGTTACTGTGGTGTGCAACGCGTTCCAACATTATTGCCTTCTGCCTGGGTGCCAATTTGCATGTAACCTTTCCTTCCAAACCCCATGCACTTATGACCATGGCTAATGGGATTCTTCATTCTCATTTGTGTGCTTGGCCTGTAGCGTGGACTGTGCTAGCATTCTGTTCTTATGCTGCTGGTAATAAACACGGTCTATGCTTGTAGCATCTGATTAAAGAGTCACTGATGTGGGTCATTGACAGGTGTGATATTGAGGCTGGCATGCATTGAAAAAAAAAATTTTCAAAGCAATTTAGGATTTGCCCCCCCGCATTTTGTGTGTTCAATTAGTATGCTAATTTCTGATGCCTCCTTTTTCTACCTTCTGTCTATTCCACTGCGTTCTGCATCTGTCTGGCAATTAGTTTAAATGAGTTATTTGTGATTAGTTGTTTCTTTCATTGTAGCTTTGTTTTTTTCCATAATCATCCCTGCGGGGGTTGTTAGTCCATAATGCTTCAGAAATGCTAGCACAATTTAAAACTTTCAGCATCTATTGCGCAACACTCAGCGTCCCATCAATCAGACCTCCAGGCAGCCCCGAATCTCCGCTATCCTGACGTTCATTTGTCAGAGAACTAATTTCCCCCTGAGCCGGAGGAAATTGTCATTCAGCGCGGCACTCCGCTTCTCAGACGCCACGCCGAAGCTTTGTTTCTCCACAGGACATGTCGGGATTGGAGTTTCTGAAAGATAATAACAAGAATAATTTCCAGCAGGGCTGGGATACAGTGGCCCAAGATGCGCTGAAATGAAGGATAGAAAAGGAAGGGAGGTGGGAAAATGTTGTTAAAATTCATTGCGAGTGAGAAAAAGGCATCAACTGATGAATATATTTGGAGACGTACAAGGACGCCCAGGGGTCGGAGTGTGTGTCTGGCTCAGCTCCCTGGGGCTTAATGTCAGAGAAGCTCTGTGTGCATGTGTGTGGTTGTGTTTTCACACATTTTCAGGGAAAAATGTTCTGACTCCGGAAAAACAGGACTAACCAATAATATCTGTACAAACAAAATCCTGACTCTTTAAATGTTATGTAGCTTATGGTCTTAAAGTCTTATAAGTGAATAGAAGTAAACACAACCTCTGCGGCAAACTATTTTTTTCTGCAAATGTTAATGCACACTTACTTTATATTTGATTGACTTAAAAAAATAAATAAAATAACAATACACACACACACACACACACACACACACACACACACACACACCTTCTAAGCCGTTTCTCCTTCTGGGTCACCTATCACAGCTGTCATCGGGCGGAAGGCAGGATACATCCTGGACAGGTTGCCAGTCCATCACAGTAAAATAACAATAGAATAAAATAAAAAATAACCTAATTAGCAATTTTAAAAAATGTATTTATTGTGGTATTATTTATTGTGTGCAAAAGTTTGCACCCTATTAAGTCAGTATTTAGTAATACCACTTTGGCAGATCTCCCAGACCACAAACACTTTTGCAGCCAGCTAGGAATCTTTCCTTTCGTATTTAAGGTATTTTCACCCAAGCTTCCTCAAAGAACGCTTCTAATTTTACAATATTCTTGGACCTTCTTGCATGTTTGAGACCTACCCACATATTTTCAATTATGTTGAAATCAAAAGACTGTGAGGGCCATTCCCAAAGCCCCAGTCTGTGTTTCATTTAGTAGCTCATGGTGGGTTTTGAAGTATGTTTGGGATCATTGTCCAGTTGTAGAAGCCAGCCATAATTTTCCATTTCAGCTTCTCATCTCTTTGTCAAATTTGCTGATATTTAGTGGAATCTATTTTTCCATCTACCAATACAATGTTCTTTGTGCTGCTGGCAACCACACATGCCCAAAGACCCCATGCTTAACAGTTGGCAAGGTGTTCTTTGATCAAATGCTGCTGGTTTTTTATCTTTGCTGATTTTTAACATTTTGGTGAAAAAGTTCAATTTTTACTTTATTAATCCATTGCACTAGTTTTATACTCTGAAGGTATTACTTCAGGTATTGACTTTTGATGTCCATCACTCTGCAGGTCCAATGTTGCTATATGGGGGTTTTGCTTTGCCACTCTGGCCAGCATGTAAGATCTATCTGAGAGTTTTCTTGCTTTTCCAAATCTTGCCTGAACTTCCACAACGGTCAGTGAATTTTCCTGTCAGTTCATTGTTTGAAATATATGATGTATCTGTTTATGTGTCATACAGTCATAGTTTTAGCTGAGAGATAAATAAAACAAAATAAGCAATAAAACTGCTAACTGCACTGTATGTAATGTGTTAGCTGCTTATGGTTGTTTCTAAAGAACAGCTTAAAAAAAAACAAACTAAATAAGTTCTCTTTCTGAAAATTCAGTTTTTTCTTTGATCAACATTTGCTATACTGTGTAAAGTCCCCTTTGGTGTAATATTAAGAGAAGCTGAGCAGAACAAAATAGATCCAATCAAAAACAAGCTATATCAGACATTCTTTTAGCAGAGCAGCTGTTTTCAGGAAGCATGAGTTCATTACCTTTACTAAGAGAAACTGAAATGTCATCAAATATCATGAATAGAGATGAAATAATACAGGGAATTGTAGGCTGAAATCTGATATGTCTCATGTCATTGTCCATCAATGTTTTTGTTGAAACATATTTTGTTGAAACAAAATGTTGACATTTGTTGAGGTTTACAAATGCGGCGCAATGAATAAAATGCAGATATTTTAGCACAGATGCCTTCAAATCTACTGATAAAACCTAAATTTTTACAATTATCTGCTGATACTGATATGATTCCAATATCATTGTGCATTGCTAATTAAAAACCATGATGCATTTCATTCTACTGAACTTAAAATACACTGTGATGCTGAAATGTATTGATGCTGCCCAGCTATAGCACGATGAAAGCCAGGAGCTCATGAGTCTGTTTACGAAGAGCCTTCTTTAATGTTAACCTGTCTGAGGGCATGAAGGAAGCAGCCCACACCTAAGACAAATGTTATGGGAAGTAGCATTTGCATTGGGATTCCATTAAAGCTGATGAACAGTCGCTTTGCAAACCCCCCTAATCGTGTATCTGGGTATCGACCGAAACATTACTTGCTCAGGAAATGCCAGACCTTCAGCCTACAAATAAGCATCAGTCTCTCTGAGTCTTCGTGCCTGTCTCTCTTGCTCACACCCAGACACGCACGTACAAACGCAGTGCCGTTTCAATCTTTCATTAGGCATTTTGCTTTCTCTTTCACCAGCCTGGTCTGTAGTTACTCTGCAAGGCAAACACACTCCCAAGTACTTTAGCACCCTCCCACACCCTCCCATACATACAATCTCACACAATGTATCCTCCCCGAGGACCTGTCATGTCATTGATGTGAGAATGTGTGCTGGTCTCACCGGTACTCCTCCCAGCAGCTGTGCACCTGGAGGTGCTCTCATTCCTGCACCGCAGTGAACCCATGCACCTGTTCACACCTCCACGCACAAACTTTTCACACCTCATCAGCCATGTATTCCTTTACCCGTGAAAATGGGTACACTTCTACACACGTCTACATTTGTACATTATACAAACAGAAGTCTCGCGGGGCCAGACGTGATCTCATGAATGTCTGGGGGCAACCATGAGAAATTTTGGTCTAAATGTGGGTGGGAACCTAGATTTATTATGGTGTATGGGTTTCACAATCAGACCTGGATCATATATCATACATCAAATATGGATCCATACCTTTTAGATGGTTGTGTAGCAGATTACACAAGGACACATGCATTGGGCATGTCACCAATATGAGATCTTCTTTTTTTTATCAAGACAAAACAATAGCAAGATTACTTACACATTAAAGAGAGCATGTTTACATTGCAACACTTTAATATAAAGCATGTCTCCACTCTTTACAAGCAAAATGTTTACCCCAATGAACATGACAAATTAAAACTACAGCTTAATGCACATAATAAAGACAAAAAACTACTTTTGCCCTAGTTAAATTCTTGAAATGCCCAGTCCAAATTTATCTCATCACAAAATGTATTCTTCAGTTGGTTAGGAGCTGAACTGAAGGTCTAATGTGTCAGATAAGCCACTAATGTGATTAGGAACTGACAGTGGAAGCAACCAATCACACTTTGATTCACACTGGGTGGGATCCATTTTGTGAGGAAAACTTTAGGCCTTCTTTAAGTTCCTGATATCTATCAGTCAGTTAGAAAAGGTAAACAGTGGCAGCTCCATGTCAAGCCTCTTCACTAACTATAAAGCTGATATGTTAATGTCTGTTACAAACTTCAAATAAAATATGGAATGCCTGTTCAAAGCACCAAATGCGTCTGTCTCTAATCTAGAGCAAGCAAAAAATGTTCACATGAATCACATGAATCTTAGTAGTAGTACTAGAATGACATAGGGGAGCTACCAGAAACGAGCACTATTGTAGAGTATTTTTCCTTGCTTTGACATTTATGGTCTGACCTGAAGGCCTAGCAGGGCTCACTGCTGCAGTAAAGACACCTGAATGAACACACTGAAGGCAGAGACATTAGCAGGATAAGAACATCTACACACACATGCACACATACACACACACACAGACTGAATCAGTGGCTTGTGAAGGCCACCTTGTGTTGTCATTGGAGGACTGGGAGGTTCACACGGAGTTTAAAGAAACAACATGTCAAGCCCAGATTCTTCGGTTCTTCAAGGTGTTTGAATTACCCATAGCAATGTCAATGACTAACTAGCTCTTTTTAGGACACCCATATTCATGCTGAAGTAGATCAGGTTTCCCCACCTGTCCCCGGTGAAATTCTTGACAACTACAAACGCTATTATGCCCAGATACTTCCTTGAGGTGTGAAGTGTGCACAAACTCATAAATACCTGTTTTTCAGTAACCTTATTGTCTCACCTATGTCTTGTTTTTAGACAACAGCGGCATATTATTGCTATGTTTTCATGCATTTTGACAACACCAGCCACCCTTTATATTGAAATGCACACACTTCAGAAACAATTTAGTAATAGAAATGGTCCAAAATGACCTCACATAAAATAATACTGTAATACATTAATGGTCACTATAAAAAGTGGAACTGAAAAGTTTATTTGTTGCAGTTTAGGTTGCAAATTTGAATTGGTGCAAAATATTGCTTGTGGTCACCTAAACAAAATGTTTGCTTAATTTCATTCAAAGTATTTATTTCAGTTGAAAGGAGTGAAATCCTTCTCCTGTACAGTCTAGTGCACGGACATGTGTACATGTGAAGGCCAAATTAGAACAGAATTGACTACATTCTAACAGTTGTGACCGGATTAGTTCAGATATCAGACGTGTGGGTGGAACTTTAAAGACGGAGACTAGTTTTGCCATCTGTTCTTTGTGTTGGTGAACCATGCCAACATTTAAACCTGTTAAACAGCTAAAACAATCAAGCAAATCATTACAATAAACTTGACACAAATGTATGTCATAGACTGGGATGAACGCACGTGGTCCAAAAAAGGGTTCTTTGGACAATGAAGTTTGTATTTCAGTTGATCAAAACAGATGAAAGCTTTGGTTAATGCTCAACACTCCAACAGTTGCCACGCTCTTGCTCATCTACCCCCACTGTTTGCTAACAGCAGTTGCCACTAGATAATCTCCATCACCTGTGGCCTCGATTCTGACAGGCAGGACCTAACGACTGACAGCAGTCTCCTAACATACCGTGCGCTGCTAATTTTAGACAGGTGTGCAAGTGTGTGTGAACTCAAAGAAAAACAGGCAAACACCGATTTGTTCTTCACAAAGAGGAATTTGTATCCCCATTTGGTCAAGGGCTTCTAAAGCTCTGAAACAAGTGTTGTTTTTGTGGGGCAGTTATTGATGTTGCAACTATTTCACAGCCTTTTAATTGCGTGGCCATATTTCATGCTCTCTAAACAACGTTTTGAACGCAAACCCCCAAACACAACATATTTTCCCTACAGATATTTTCTACAAAAGTGGAAAAGCCTGAATTTTTTCAAAGCAAGTCAGTAAATCAACATGTCCTGCCGCAAAAAATTTCTTGAAAGTACTGGTGTGTCACGCTACATTATTTCTACAACAAAGTATCCACCAATATGTTCTTACAGATATTTTGTGTTGTATATGGGGTACAATCCTAAGAAGAACTGTCTGTCATCAATCAAATGTCATCTGAATGTTCTAGTCTTAATAGGTAATGTAAGCATTTGGTAAAATCCCACCATGAGGCAAATAACAAGTAATAATCACTACTATATTAGTCACTGGTGGCGTGCTAATATAAAGACTACCAAACTGTGTCTCTGAGCAAGAACAGTTCAATTATGTATTGCATGAGAAGAGCAGCATTGGTAAAAACACAAACCTGATGAGTGGACATAATGTTCTTTACTTACTTAACTATTTGCTGTATTAACAACGCTGACATATCTCCAGGATACATCTAAGCAGCTAGTTAAATTTATCACTTATCATTAGTTTTTTTTTTTTTTTACCAAGCCACATATTTGGCCATGAAACACTGCCAGTTAATTTAGCTGTATGTTTCAGGTCATTGCCCTGCTGCAAAGTGAGATAATTTCCAATGTGTATTCAGTCATTTGGTTGGATCTGAGCATATCAAACAGTTCACAAATGAGGTAAAATGGTCCTCATTCCATTACTAAAAAAAAAGGTTCATTACATTTTCATCTCTTCTGTCCATAAGACTCTGTCCTTTATCTTTTTGACTTTTAGCAGCAGCGTGCTTCTTGTGGTAAACTCTCTGGGGTCATGCTGGTGTATTCTTCTCACTATATAGACTAAATAAGCTCACTGAACAAGATCATGCATTCTTTTCAAATACTTTTGTATTTGAAAATGATTTTATTACATTTTGTACTACTTTATTTGTTTATTGTTTATTTTGACATTTTACTTGCTGTTTCAAATCGAGAACTGGAGTTGAGATCTTGTTGCTATTCAGTCAAATTGTCCCAATGTTCCACCAAGTCACATACAGACACTCTAGTGGACCTGAAATGTTTAAATGTCAATGTCGTGTTCTACTCAAAAAGTGCAAAGACAGTGAGTCAGAACAAAAGTGGGCTAAAATGGATCAGAACTCTCAAGTGTTCTCCTCACCTGACAGGATTAGTGCAGCAACGGAACTCTCAACCCAATGAGAAGAAACAATGCATGCAACTTATTATTTGTCTATGGACCTTATATTATTCCTGAACATCAGGGGTCACATCTTATCAACAGAAGGCCATTGTGGCTGCAGGTTTTCATTTCAATCAAGCACACGCACACTTGATTTAGCTTGTTCAATCAGTTGGCCCTGTTCACACTTCCATCTCAAGTGATGTGATCATAAGGGGACAGAGAGACAGCTAGCCATTTTCATGTGCCTCGACACCGTCAGTGTGGTCACATGCATCCCTGACTTCCTCCAAAGGGGGTATGAGTAATCAGATCACGATGTGTTTCCTAGATGCTTTGTAACCTGTTCACACCTGCTCTTACCTCTGTCCACTTTAGTCAGATCACCCAAGACACACATTAATGCCAAATGGGAATGGGGCCTCAGTCTTCAAACAACTGGTTAGTCACATGCATGCCTGTGCACAGACATTTTGCAGGGGGAAGGAGCTCAAGGTGAAAAAAGGGCAAAATGAACATGAATTCAACTTCATTTAATGTATATTGCAATCAGTCTTATCAGAAGAGACTGCACCATCACGTTTCAGATAAAACCAGATGTGAGGTTAGGAGTTTTTCAAAAGGCAGCACTTAATGTTAACAATACTGTCTATGAATGGATTTGAATCCTAATTGGCAAGTTTGGAAAGCAACTTCAGTATTGAGTCATAACTATTTAAAAACTTCACAGAGTCTCATTTAAATCCCTGTTTAATACAACAGTGAAAACTTTAAAGTTGTTAACATTATTATTGCCAGCATGTTTGATTTGTTTAAGAAAATGACATTATGGCATGTACCACTTAAAGAGATTAACAGAATTTTATTGGTGGGATTTCCAGCACTGTGGTGATGCATGACAGGTCAGAGTTACTGAATCGGATCTTGAAGGTCATATAAAATAGTTATTTAACACAACAACAAAGTGGGCACTTGTATAGACTGAGGACAAAGGGGCAAGGGGTCAAGTCCCCCCAGGGTCTATCTGTGTACATGCCTGGTTATATAAGTTGTGCCCTGCTTGGCTGGAATGAAAAAACCTCCAGCCACAACTGGCTTTTCTGGATAAGATTGGTGACCCCCAAAATAGAGGGAAAAATGATTTATGTTCCCACTTTAGCCTCCACTTTGCATTCTGGACAACTTGGTATGTTGGCCATCATGCTGTTTGAGAAATTTCAGGGAAGAACATTAAATTTGTGAGAACATCCATGACTAACTGTCCCACACTGACAACATAGATCATTTCAGACTTTACAAGTGCTTGTACCCTTTTGTCAAATTCAGGAATATGCCTCGTATGTTTGAAAGCAAAATCATAAACCACAAGTGTGGACTTTGGGATAGGCTGTAACTCTGTCTCTTTCTCTTTCTGTCTTGCTTATTCAATAACTTATAAACACACTTGCTGCTTTTGTGATGACTTGCACACTTAGGACCCTTGATGAATGACACTCAGGAAAAAAGCGGGAGGTCCACCCTCCACGCATCCTTCATCTCTCTCACTGGAAGAGTGTGCAGTTGCTGACAGGTAGCTTTACCATCTGGTCTGCTCTATCACGGTCCATCCTGCCCACAAGAATTAACACTTTAAACCAAACCGAATCAGCGTGGCTCAACGGTGCATCTGCTGAGGATCAATGGTGAATACCAGACAGCCCGAGCGACCGCAGTGTTTCACCACAGACATGTGGACTTCACGGCACAAAGGATTAGTTTCCTACCCTGTTGTTTTTATGCTCTGTGATTGAACCCAGCAACATAGCTCGCATTATGATGTGTTCATCGAGGCTGTTTGGAATGTCTTTACGGCGCTATGCGCAGTGTGCCTCTGCGAGAGATTAAAAGTCGGGCAACTGGAGGCTTTCCCGTCCAGAATGGGAATGAATAAGGCCGCAGACCATTTGTTGCAACTCAAAAGGAGGAATTTCCAAAGAGAAAGAATGGTAGAGAGCTCTCCAGCCCAGCCTCATAGAATGATAAAGTTTTCTCACACTGGTCGAGCCTTGTGAACACAATGCTGCATATTAGCCCAGCCTGTCACTTGTGAGGGCCCAATTAGAGGCCTATTGTCATCAGCCTGGCCCGGGGGCATGCTTCCATCTCTGTGTTTTGAGCTTGCTAGTTGCCTAGCGCTGCAGCATTCAACACGTCCATTCGGAGCTCTCTGGAATCTTGCCTCCCCTTCTCCACCTTGCTACCTTCATTTCTTTTTTTTTTTTGTTATCACTGAATTGATGAGTGGGTCAAGCTTGGGGATAATAAGGCCTGGCTTGTTGGCTGCCCAGGGGTCTCCTACCCTCATGATCTTTCTGTGGCTCCCTGGGCCCAGGTGCTATGCTGTTGATGGCTCCTAGGCATGGACCCCACATCAAAGCTTCCACAGTCCGTGCCTAATTGGCAGGCTGATTTATTTCAGTGTGGGCTGCTCTCTCGCTCCTCCCACCACGATTCAGCCCTCTGCATCCCTGCGGTCCCGCCAAGTGTGTGACTGCGCATCCACAGATGCACATTAGCAGAGACAAGACACAAAGCCCTGTTGCACCGCTTTACAGAGCCAGGCTGCAACCATAAACAAGAAACACATCTGGTTCCTAATGCATGCACAAAGCCAAAGCACTTTGTCCCCAGTGTGTGAAACTCTTTTAGAGTTAATGCTGGTGGTGTTACTTATATTTAGTTTCTGCCATTATTCAAAGGTTTTAATGGTGTAAAAGATGAGAAGGAGGGGATCATGAACCAGGTTTTTCAACCTTTCTCTCTTGCTGTCTCTGACTCTTTCTCTCTGGTGAGAATGCAGCATATGGCCTCAGTAAGCAGACACAGTGGGATCCAAAAAAGAAAGCGGCAGAATAAAAGGTCTGACCTTTATTAGTCAGCAGAGGTTTGTATGGGTGTCCTAACTGGGGGCCCAGGGAAATCAGTAGAGAATGGAACACTGGGTGTCTGCATAAATGACGTGAATAAAAACCATACTTAATGTACAGTGCTATGATGATGGGCCAGTCACATTCTTATAGTGTTAAGAAGAATGCTGTGGACAGACAGACTTTATTCCATTTACTCGCATATCGTCACTGTCAGTACAAAGCCAGGTATTTCCCTTTTTTGAGGTTTTTCCTTTTTTCACATAACTCAAAAAGACCCGCTGTTATTCACAAATTAACATTTTGTTAAATTAACTTGCACTGAAAGCTAAGAAGGTTTTATTTTCTTCTCCATTAAAGTTGATCTGACAGTGATGATGTACTGTTTTTCAATGCTGAACTAACTGTCCATTCAAAAAGATTAACCAGTGTCAAAAAGTATCAAAGCAAATCTTTCCATGAAGCATAAGGACTATTACTGTGCTTCATTAGCTTTGATATTATTAATGGATTGTTCACAAGAGGATTTAAGTATGATTGATTCCCAAATGTCCAAATAACTAACTGCACCCTACAAAATGCCATTTCAATGTCATTCTTTGTCTGCATGCTTCCTTCATAGGCTAATGTAGAGGATACTCCAAACAAAGTGTGCCACTAAAGTTATGCTATCAGAACTTCGGCTAGCAGAAATGCAAACACACTCACACAGCCATCCACATGTGCAACTCCAAGACCATGTGTCCATCTACTTGTAGTATGGAAAAGCAATTCTTTTTCTTGGACCCTCTCCACTGGGGATCAGTTTCCACATTTCAGCATCTGCTTAACAGTACTGTCAGCTGGAAAAGTACAATTTTCCCTGATTCCACAAAAATCTGCCGGTGCCTCATACAAAATTCTGACTTTTAACAAATTCACTTTGAAAGTTAAACATAAGGAAGACTATAATAGATAGTATGGATGATGGATAGATAGATAAAATGTCATTGTTGTGACAGGCCAAGCTTCTGGTAGAGATATCAGTAGTTTGGCTATAGATCTTTGAATTTTAGTTTAATTTTAACTATACTAGTTTAAGTAAACAATCTTTAACTGCCCAAATTGATGTTGTCACACAAGAAAATTAAATCTCTTAGGAATAAAATATTTATATTGGCTTGGTTTTTATTGCAACAGGAAGCAGTATTTCTCTCATGACTTAATTACCATGAACTAAATCAATTATCACTACAACAGGGAATTCTAATTAAATTTGCCCTGGACCACGGCAAGATATTCCTTTGCAATTATGGTCCCATGAGATATGCAGAAGACGTACTCTAATGTTACCATAGGGGCAACTTAAAATTCATGTCCAATTAAAATCAAAAGCACCTTTGATGAAACTGCTCTGCCATTCAAATGGTTTTTCACTCACAGTGATCACTGGCACTTTTGAAATCCGGCGAGGAGGGTGGATTTATCACAGGAGCCTGTTGTCATGTTTACGATCGCTATCACGGCTGGCGGCTCTTCATCACACTAATCTTCATGCTTGGTAATGCCTCCATCCTGCTCTACCACAGAACAAAAGCAAAAAGGGAAAGGGGAAATGAGTGAAAACAGCCACAGGACACGGATATTCCTGTTAGCTGCTTTCCCTGCAGCTGAATGGGGAAGAGATTAAGATCTGGCAACTCGGCATCTCAAGCAGAATCAAGCGGGAATCGTATTGTCATGCATTCGCTCGGTTGCAAAGGCAGACGAGGGTTTCATATAAACATCCTGGGAGCAGTATCTCCTTCCTTCACACACATTCCCTCTCTTACTGTGTCTGCAGGTGAGAAGCAGCTACCTTCATCCAGCAAGCTCTTGTTTTATAAGCAGTGCAGGATTGTTTTTTTATCTTTTCTTTTCTTTCGACTGGGTTCGGGGGTCACCCTATTCCCAGCAGGGAGTCCTTTTGCAACTCCAGAACGTCTCTCACGCATTGAGACCTCTGAAATACACCCCCCCAAACCCACCCCCACCCCCAACCTTCTTCTCTCTCTCTCTGCATTCCTTCCCAAGCCTCTGTTCTTTCCACTGCCTTTCCCAATGAAAAATCAGCATCTCTATTAAAATGTCCCTTTATGTGCACCTCATTCACTTCCTCCTCGCTCTCCTCCCTGTCCCCTCCTCTCCTCCCACCAACTTGAAGTGAAGCTTGGAATCCATAGGAGGTTTTTATTTAAGAAGTTGCTGCTAAATAAAGAGTCCTTTTTAGAATGATGCCATACAAGAAGCACTTTTTGTTTACTGAAGAACCTTTCAATGGATGGTCCTTCAAATAATTGTTGGTAAAATCCTCTTTGAGCCCTGCTACATAACATTGAGATAATCATGCCATAAACATGTCATTGCAGATGTCATGAGCTGTCATGAATTTTCAGTGACTGATTGTGTCTGGTAATATAACAGTGTCATGTAAATGCCATTGTAATTGTCAAGACAGGTGTCATAATAATCCAGCTAATTAGATTACACTTGGTACGCTACCAGAAAATGCCAAGCTCATCATTTCTAATGCTACATGACAGCTACATAAACCTATATAAACATTTATAAAAGCTTATTTCAAGTGACAGTTGTCATAAAGGCTGTATTGGTCATTTCTGCTATCATTTCAGTGAGCGTTATGACAACTGATGCTTGTGAGAATAAGGCAATACACCAAAACAATTAGCAGTAATGGTAACCTGGCCCTGTTATTTTACTGTGGAAAATTTTGTTTTGACAGCATTTGACATCTGCCATGATGTGTTTATGGCATGAGTATGTCACTGTCATGTAAGGTTCACAAAGTGTTACAGGGCTTTTGAAACAAGATATGAAACCGTGAAGAACGTTTTTAAAGCTTAAAGAACCTTCACATAATATAAAGGCTCTACACTAGTTAAAGTATTCTCCTAGAAGTGTAAAAGTGAGAACAGACAGCTTGGGAAAATTCCCCCCATAGAATTCTGAATAGGGAGGCACTGAACAACACAGCGCCACTCCGTCATTCCAAGACCGGATGTGTCCCATGCCTTTTCTTTACCCCCACTCCCTCCATAATGGAGTTTGTTCTCAGTCAGGCCTAATAAAACCAGCTGTCGTCCATACAAAGTCCTCAGTGCCTCGCTCATAGAGCCCCCTTGGTGGTGTCAGTGGAGGCCTTTTGTCTACGTCTTCTGTTTGCTGTCCTTATTTCCTTGTCTAAATATGATATTTGTGACATTCTGTGTGTGGACAGCGAGGAACTGGCTATGGACATAAAACGCTGTGTGGTAGCCCAGAATGGATGCTTTCTCGAAGGCTCAGTGAACGCTTAGCTACTGCTCTGTGGAAATGAAAGGAGCAGAGGCCCATCACACAATGAGACCCAGCAGTTTTATTCACTTGTAGCCTCATTTGGATTTTCTACGAGGACTATGACATCAAAGTCAGGGCCGAGTTAAAGAATGAGGGAGCAAAAAAAAAAAAAAAGAACAAAGTTGTTTTTCCCCCTTTTCTGGAACTCAACCCAGAGTGGCCTTTAATGAGGGCCAATACAACTGTCACCAGGATGAATAATTCATACTGGACTTCACTTATGAAGTCAATTTGTTGTTGGGTTTTTGTGTGATTATTCATGAGAAACATTTGCATTTCAAATGCAAAGTTCCTGGTGCTTTTAATGCCACCACTGAAATTGCATACTAAGTGCTTTCAGAACCATTGTGTTGTTTTACGCTGATGATTGGATGAGCTTCAAAAACAACCTCTAACAAGTTCCCGCATCTGACCGTAAGCTTGACTTATTTGGCAATTTGTATCGTCGGTTGGTGATCCACCTTTGTCTGTGTTGCTCCAGCATGTACTGTACTATGTAAAAGTCAGAGACCATCCTGCATTTATTTCATTTTCCCTCAAGTACAATTTATCCATTTCTCTTGAGATATTTCTGAAGAGATTATGTGAATGCTAATAAGAACATAGGTTCCAATACCGGAGTTCAAAGAATTATTAAAAGATAAATGGGTGCCTAACAATTGTGCAAAACCTGGTGGACCACCAAAACTCTCACCAACAGTACTTAAATCTTTCATCTTTGAGAGAGAGGAAAAAGTGTTTCTGTCCATCCTTCTACCAACTGTATGGGTCTCATCAAGCTGTCAGGGAGGCATTAATGAGAAAAGGAAACAGACAAAAAAGAAAAAAAATGTGCAAACCAAAGAAAAAAGCCACTGCTGTTCTCTGCCCCAACAACACCCCTCCCCCCACCCCCCAAAAAGGGTTTGGGATTGCTTGGATCGGGAGAAACAGTAAATGCAAACCAACTTCTATGACTGAACTTTGGAAGTGTGGAAAAGCAACCCTGCAGATTTCTTTAAAGAAGAAAAGCAAGAAAAGCAAGACTCCTGAAAAGAATAGAACCTGTAATAAAAGGCAAAGAGTGAACACACTAAATATTGAAAAAAAATGTTTTCCTGGTTTTGGTGTTATTTTCTGTTAAATAAGTTTCCTGCATTTTTTCAACTGGAAATTATGTGCCATACATCAATTCTTGATCTCTTGGCATCCAGCAAAAATAATGCTCTATATCTCAACTGAAGCCTACTGCTTCAAGCGCTGTTTTATTTATGAACGCAGTGTTTCAGACTGTGATTGTTTTATACCACACCATTACAACTGTAATGAATAAACATGTGGTTGGGTAACAAAGCCCCAGTCAAGAAAACAGTGATCCGACTGTGAGATTTAAAGGATTTAAAAAATCACGCTATAGCACGGAGTAAGAGTTGCTCCATTGACAAGCCAATGGATGCGATGCTACACTCATGGTATTCTTCTGACTCACAGTCATGATTCATCCCCAAGCCATCTATGTGGACATCCATTGTCCAACCCCTCTCGCATAAGGATACCATTGTGCTGATAGCAGTGGCCAGCCAAGGTACGTTTAATGAAATTTATTAAAATTGACATGACATTAATCCTCTCAGCAATGCACTATCCTAGCCCTCTTGCTTTTCTTTTTTTTCCCGCTCACGAAATGTGCACTGACATGCAGCTTGAATGGTAAACTCCTCGAAAACGTAGAAAAGCAACTCCCTCACGCCCTGCCCCACTTCTCTCTGCTTACTTTCTATCCATCATTAAACATTTCACGGCTGACAGACATTCAGGCAGGCTTTGTTGCTCTCCTTTGCACAAAGTGAGGAAAAACTACAATGGCTAAGAATCTCACACAGTATCTGAACAGTGAATCTTTTCTGTGATCTGTAATTTGGTTAAAATGCCACATTCTAATATGTTCCATACATGGCTAGTTAGCGATAGCTCTAATATCCATAACGTCTGCACATCTTCTCTTAGCATCCATAGAAATGCAGTCTAATTACTCCGAGCTCATCGCTGTTCAGAAATGATTCTTCCCAGACATTCATTGTTCACAGATTCTTTGAAGACGCTTTGAAATCTCTTTCACTGATGAACAGAATAGCAAGTCAGCCAAAAGATGGACTGCATGCTAATTTAAAGAGACATTCTGGACAAAATGAAAAACATAACCACTGCTACATAGATGTAAAGATGTAAAGTCCATTTGCATCCTAAAGCAGTGCCACAGTGGTCTCCAGAGCAAGACTTCCTGAGACCCCTGCGACATATTTTGAAGGTAGGAAGAATTCAGAAAAACTACAACTAATTTAGAGTGGATTTTTAAGGGCTAGCTTTTTGCCATGTTTAAGCTAGCTTGATTATATTTATTATGCTATGGCCCAGTGGCTATGCTAGCAGTCAGCAGTGGTTGAGCACCCCATGAATTCCTAACGGACCACTGAAGCCATGTCGTTATTCTGTCATTAGCATCATTCCCATTTTAGAAACTGTGCTAGATTTCTCGATGACAGAAATGGACGAGATTTTTGAAAATTGCTGCCATCACATTCAAGAAAGTGGCTCCAAACCCGAGTCATTTTGTCCCATGTATATTTTTCCTCAGAACATCTCTGGATCCTCTGAATTATGACGTCAGTGAGAAGACAAACTGTAAACATGGGAGCTAACACTGCTTATGACATCATAAGGCAAACTCGCTAAAATACCCCACAAAAAACAGAAATTTTTTTTCAAATGTGGTAGTTTCGTTGCTTTGGCAGTAGTAGGGCTCATTAGAAATAGCTGCTCTTATATAATACTGTTGACATTTCATAGTAGACTTGCTTTTCTTAGCTTGCTATTAGCACTGATGTTCATATTTTAGCTCCTTCACGGCCTCATAATTCAGAGGATGCAGTGACGTTCAGTGGAAAAACTTATGTAGGGCATGTCTGGAACCCTTTTGTGTTCCATGATGCATGACCGAGACCATTTTCAAAAATTCTATTCATTTTTCTCATTGAAAATTAAAGCTTAGACTCAGAGTTGCTGATAGGGGCATGACATATCAAAAATCAATCCCCCCAAAATCAGTCTTCCTTCATAACACCACCACATGTTGAAGGCACAGTCCAAACTCATAAAATGAATATGAATTTATGAATTCACACAGACTAGAATGATGAAGATCATAAATGATGCAAATGCTAAAATCTAGTGCTGTGGTTCATAAATAATGAGCTTGCATCCTGTTAGTTTAAACTAGAAATTTGAGATAAAAGATGAATATGCACGGTATTCGCTTTTACGGAATGTATCTGAAAGTTTTGACAGTCTAGTCATATGCTCCTTGTTTCAAGCAGATAAGAATTTGCAATTCCCATAATAAACACAACAAAAGCATCTGCATTTCTACTGTGAGCCTCGCTGCCTGTAGATCCGATTGGATCAAGGCTGCATAACAGATGTGCCTCACCTCACTGAATAATGTAATTATAGCTTCCTGCAACAGTCTTGAGAGATCAGATTTTCACCAATGCAGTCGTGCCGGCCCTCAGGCATTTGTTTATGTCTAGCTTGTTTGGGCAAATTACTGATGATTGCATTCGACTGATTATCACATTTTGTCTCTTAACAGCCTCTCCACTTGCCTCTTATTAACAACGTTCAGCCATTTAAAGACAGCTTGTTATTGTTTTCCTTGAGTGATCTGAGGTGCTCTTTATTTTTCAAATTGATTTCTATGCTTCTTGATTTCTCCTCTCGTCACTGAAACGCACACAACTTCGTGCTAATTCTACCCTAAAACGACGACGGGCAGAGAACAGCCTATCATCTCGGCCAAAAGCATTTGTCACTCACATTCGCGATGGATTTAACATGCCTCAAATGGCATTCATCCACCGTGCCAAAACTGATGCTTCACGCCAACAGTGACATTTGCTAGCCTGTCCATGGCGCCTGCAGCCGGGACAGGAAATACTTTGACGTTATTATGCAGAGCCACGCCAGGGCACAGTGGGAATGCATGCGGTGGGCTAGCTTTAATTAAAGCTGAGGGCAAAACTGACAGCCAGATGCAGCAGCAGGGCTAGGAGAGCCAGTCGCAGGTGTTGGAGGGAAGGAGCCATGGCCCGGCCGAACCGAGGACAGAAGCAGCTGTGGCCAAGGAATTGAACTGACAGGTGGACTGGACTGAGCTGGACCTCTGGGGAAAGACAGCGGCACTAATGAAAATGCCACTGCCAGAATTACGAATCTCAGCAACAAGGAGTGGCCAATATGATTATATGTTATCATTATTGTGGTAAATTATGTCCCAGTATGTTTTTCGGAGTATATCATGAATGTCATCAGTACTTCTAGAACATTGAACAACTGCATATATCATAAAATGATTTAAACCAGTTATTAAGAGCCTGTACACAGCAATCAGTGCCAGACTTCGAGTCATATGCAAGGGTTTGAAGACCCCTGGTCAAATGGCATGTTTTCTTGACTTTTTAAGTAAGTTGACACATCCTCTAAGCAGGCATTTTAACAATTACATTTGCATTTTATGTTTCACATTTTCCCACAAATATTTAAAATCAACAGTATTTATGCATTAAAATGTGTATCTTTATTATTTTTATTTAAATAAATGAAAAAAAACAACAACAACAACATCATTTGACTATGGGCATCCAAGCTTTTCAATATATCTTCTGTACATACGAGTCCAAGTGCAATGCAAAATATACCTTGATGGGACTGGGTTTTCATGGCTGAGCAGGTGAGCACCAGCCTAAGATCACTAGGCCACGCGTCGACTGGAGTGGTGTAAAGCACACCGCCACTGGACTCTGGAGCTATGGAAATGTGTCCCTGGAGTGATGAATCTATGTTTAGCGGATGGCTAGAGAATGCTGAAGAAAGTGGAGGAAGGATAATGATCTGGGGCCTGAAATTAACATTTGATTTACTAAGGCTGAAGCTGATCAAGCAAACTGCCTGCAGGACCACCTATGAACTGCACGCTCGTGAGCTGCATGGTTTAAAAGGTGCAGAGATACAAAGATCAATGACCAAGTGGAATAAATGTAACTGCACTAATGAAACAATAATGCATACTGCAGCCATATCACAGCATATTTTACACTGTCTTCTCACACATGTACTCACATGTTCTCACACATGAACCTGAATGCTGAAATAATGTTATTATTGATTGTTATTCTTTTAAATGGGTTTTTGAGGCTAATGCCGCTGTTTAGCTGCTGTATCTGTGCAAGTGTTAAAGACAGTGTCCCAATAACAGGCAGAGAAAAATCCATGCAAAACCAGCTGCACCTGGTTTCAGAAAACCATTGTATGAAAAATACCACATTAAACTTACATGTTTTGTTGATGGTCAAAATACGTTCACATCATCTACAGGGCTCATATTGGAAAAAAAATTGAAACTCACTAAAATGTATAGTCAAATACCATATTTAAGATTACATCCCCTACAGAGAACAACCACTTCCAGCATCACCTCGCATTGTCTACAGGATCCTCCCAGATTTCTCATGATCCTTCCTGAAATGCATATACTACCCTGTTTAAAAAAACAAAATGCTGTGCAAAATATGAAAAAAAACAGACGGTAATGATGTGCAAATCATTTAATCCCTGTATTTAATTGACAATAGTGCAATGTAATTGACAAAAAAGCTGGGACAGGGGCAACAAAAGACTAGTAAAGTTGTGTAATGCTGAAAGAAAAACACCTGTTGGTTAATTGGCAACAGGTCAGTAACATGATAGGGTATAAAAAGAGCATAATAGAGTCTTTTAGAAGTAGTTGGGAGGGGTTTACTAATCTGTCAAAGACTCCATGAGCAAATAGTGCAACAATTGAAAAATAATGTTTCTCAAAGTAAAATAGCAATGAATCTGGGTATTTCATTATCCACAGTACATGTTTAATTAAAAGTTTAATTAAAAGTCAGAAAATCCAGAAAAATCTCTGTATGCAAGGTACAAGGCAGAAAACCGATACTGGCTGGCTGTGATCTCTGAACTGTTGAGCAGCTGAAATCCTATATCAAGCAAGAATGGGAAGACATTTTACTTTCAAAAGTACAGCAACTGGTTCTCCTCAGTTCCCAAAGGCTTGCAGGGCGTTGTTAAAAGAAGAGGTGGTGCAACACAGTGGTAAACATGA
Organism: Pygocentrus nattereri; assembly: GCF_015220715.1. NCBI lineage: Eukaryota > Metazoa > Chordata > Actinopteri > Characiformes > Serrasalmidae > Pygocentrus > Pygocentrus nattereri. The sequence continues at coordinate 30,689,110 of NC_051217.1, read as the reverse complement.
CCCTGTCCCAACTTTTTTGGAATGTGTTGCTGTTATCAAACTCAAAATAGGCATATATTTTCCAAATAACAATGGGATTTCAACACTTGATATGTTGTCTTTGTGCTATTATTAACTAAATATAGAGCTTACATGATTTGCACATTATTGCATCCTATTTTTAATTATATTTGAACAGCGTCTCAAATTTTTGGAAATGCACATTTAGACTTACCAGTTTCATACACTTTCATATACATATACTTGGTACATGCCCTCCCTATACAACTGCATGCAAAAAAAACGTTTTATTATAACTGAAAATAAGTTAACACTTCTGCACTTTCCAACTCATTTACAAACCCTAGTGAAAACAAAATGTTGTGATACATTGTGAAAATGTCTTCATGTGCTGCAGCAGGTTTCCTGACATTTTTAAGACATGTTTCTTACCTAGGTGATGGAACTCTCAGGAATCTATAGAAGTGCTCTCCTGAAAGCAAATTTCCATTTTCTTGAAAAGCGCTTCCTGACATGTCGAGGCACAGTGTAATATATCACGGAAAGAAAGAGGGACAATTTGCTGCATATATGACTCTTGCCAGGGCTTAAGGGTGAACGATTGCTCTTCTTATCATTACATTTTGTGCGAGAGCTGTTGGGATTTGCTCTGCTTCTCGTCTGGCTGTACATCATCACTTTAATAATTTAGACAGATGATACGGCTTTATCTCTTGTTTTCTTCTCTCTGAATACCTGAATATCCTGAAGGATATATATTTCTGAGCATATAGTGTGTGTGTATGCGTATAAAACCTTGTCTCTTCTCATCACAAGGATCTAGAACCCATGTATCAAACACAATCAAAATATAAGCAAAAGTGTTTTAATTTTCTATTAATAATTTAGCCTATTTCACAATGTGCTACACTACAGTCCCCAGCATGCACTGTAACGTAATATGCACTCCAACAAGAGCCTATGGGACAGCGACAATTGCACCTCAATTCTACACGATTCCACACCAGTCACATCAATGCATTTCAGCTGCAGTTTAACCCATATAAACACTTAACACTAGCTCAGTAGCTCAGAAACTAAGCCAGTCTTAATGAACTTGTAGCAAAGAAAGATGCCGGGTGTCTAGTAGCATATAGGTAGGTTTAAACATGAGCTCCTGGGGACATTTACATTTGGAATATATGAAGTGTCCATGTAATATTTCAACGCCTACCAAAATGTCTATATTTGAACGGATGGACTTTTTGCATATTTTGAAAAAAAAAACAACAACAACAACATATTTTAACTGGCCCACAGATTTGTTGAGATTTTTTAATATGCCCTCTTTAGTGGTTGAGTTTGACACCCCGATCTAGAAGCTGCACTTGTGGAACAAATGGGGTTGTAGTTTCAACTCGTCCCGCTCCGACTTCTCCCCATCTGCCAGCTCTAGCCTGAAGTGTTGAAGCCACAGAGCTGCAGGTATTTTATGTTTCAGCTTTGAGGTCTGCAGGAAGTTCCGAAGGACGGACACCCTCAGGTGCATACGTGTCAACACACACACACACACACACACACACACACACTGTTGAGGTGAGGAGATGGAGGAACTGATAAAAAACAAGGCTTAGTTTAGTTGGCTTTGACGAGTGATCTTTTAACAGCTACGTTTGCTTCTTTCCCCTCTAACCATAACGCCCCGTCCAGCTCCAAAGCTTTAAAAAAATCCATACAATCCACATACATACCCAATTCCCATCCAAAAATAAAAAGAGGGTGAAGAAAAACAAGCTCAAACCTGAAGCAATACCAGTCTTCCTCAGAAACAATCAAGTATCAGTTCTTAAGGTGAATATGATCTCTAGTTGTACTCTGAGGTATGTTCAAGACCAAAATAGTTGTGCTTTGAAGCTCCCCTTGAGCTTTGTCTGTGTTTTCAGACTGTCAGACTGTGGGACCTCTCTCTCTCTCTCTCACTCTTTCCCCTCCAGCTTATGCCCTATTTGACACACCCCTACATCAGCAGAAGGGTCAGGGGGGCAAAGCCGGCTCACACCTGTGGGCTTTCCTTTGTTTCGCCGTTTGCTTTCACCAGGGGGCAGGGAACCGTTTGAAGGTAATTTTACACCCATTAAACAGCACAAAAATGTATTTCACTGTATGATAACTGCACATGTGCCAATATAAAAATGTAGTATCATGATAAGTGCCTTATTTTCATCACAATTTTTCACAATATTGTATCTGAAACAAAAAAACTTCATGGTTGCATGAAAACTCCGTTTTTATCTTTTTTGCATGATTTAAGTCCAGTTAATCTCAGCCTGGTGTTAAAGTTTCATGACGGACAGACCAAGAAAAACGCTCCAAAATTACTTGGGGAAAAAATCTCATCTCGTTATTAGTTAGGAAAGTTTCTCTTCTGCTGTAATGCTGCTGTTTTGGAGGTACAAAGTTTGATTTGAAAGTCCGAGTCATGTCAAACGTCACATGATTGATTTAACTTGGCACGACTCGCACTCACTCTAAAATGACTCATGAATTAACTCAGACTTGCAGCTCGACTCAGACTTAACCTTAAATGACTTGCAGCTCGACTCAGACTTAACCTTAAATGATTTCCGGCTCGACTCAGACTTAACCTTAAATGATTTCCGGCTCGACTCAGACTCACCCTTAAAATGACTTGCACCTCGACTCAGACTCACCCTTAAATGACTTGCAGCTCGACTCAGACTTAACCTTAAATGATTTGAGGCTCGACTCAGACTCACCCTTAAATGATTTGAGGCTCGACTCAGACTCACCCTTAAATGACTTGCAGCTCGACTCAGACTTAACCTTAAATGATTTGCGGCTCGACTCACTCACCCTTAAATGTTTTGAGGCTCGACTTGGACTCAACCTTAAATGGTTTGAGGCTCGACTCAGACTCACCCTTAAATGACTTGCAGCTCGACTCAGACTTAACCTTAAATTATTTGCGGCTCGACTTGGACTCAACCTTAAATGACTTGCAGCTCAACTCAGACTTGCCCTAAAATGACACGATTCGACTCAAACTCACCCTTAAATGACTTGTGACTCGACTTGGACTCTCCTTTAAATGATTTGCGGCTCAAATTGGACTCAACCTTAAATGACTTGCGGCTCAACTCAGACTTGCCCTAAAATGACACATGACTTGACTCAAACTCACCCTTAAATGACTTGTGACTCGACTTGGACTCGCCCTTAAATGCCTTGCAGCTTGACTTGGACTCAAATTGTTTCCAATCTCCTGTGTGTGACTTTGTCTGTCGGTTTTTCTACCCGCATGCACAGTGATTACTGCAGTGCCATTCTCTCACAGCTTGCTGTGGCGCCAGTCATGGCTTCAAATAACAAGCCTTTCATTTTGTAAAAATAATGTGTGTTGAATTTTGCAATATACCTTTCTACTGAATAACAGCACAACTCATTGCAGAGCAAAAGCAATAACTTCAAGCATAAATATATAATCTAATTCTGATATATTTTCACTGGTTAGTACTACCTGTGGGAATATAAAAGTCACCAGTGTTTTCCTCCCAAAATTCATATAACACAAGCTAAACTTGTGGAACATGGATATTGAGTTGGCTGGGCTGTCACTGGCTCTAATCAGAGAGGCAGTCAATCTAGATTAGCATCTTATCCAAGATTTTTACAACTACAGGGACTTTCACTCTGTAAGTGTCAGATGATAATCCTTTAAAAGAGTATTTGAGTCAGAATGCTAATTTTCCTAACAATGAATAGAGATAATTGACGGTTAGCTCCCAGTAAGTTTGTTGGCTGAGCTCTTTAACACTTCATAATAAGAAAGTAAGACCTAAAAACGAATGCTGCAGCTTTACACAACTTGAAATCTCAACCGTGCTTCTCAAATGCTCACTGCTCACCGCCCCCAAAAGGTACACTTATCACTACCAGCATCACCACCATGCTGTTGGTAGAGATATCTCTGCTGTAACCCAAGAATCCATACCTGCCACAGTGTTACCGCTGCTGCACACAAAGGGAGGCCCGGCACGCTGAGGCTTGCTCTCCGAGCCTGCTATTCTGACACATACAAAAGGCCGTGCTCATCTAGGCTTTGTGTTCAGGATTAGGAGAGCAGATATGATAAAGCCACAAAGAGCAGCCAAAGCGAGATTAGGGTTTCCGTTTTTCCCAGGCAAACTCAAACTCTAAACTCCTGTTTCCAGGCAATGCATAGGTGTTTGTTATGTTATTAAATTCCAGCAAACTGGAGATGTTTCTCAGCAAGGACAATCAGGGAAGATGGAGCTAGGGGCCACTAAGTCACTGGGATAACATGATTTCACTGGGATAACACCTACTTATTACTCATAATTTAGAAGGGCGTGGGAGGATGAAGGTTTGAGCATAATGCACGATCCATACAGAAACATGTCTCAATGTTAACGTAACTCATTCGTTCACATCTAAGCTGAATTGGTGCCATTGAAATCAAGCCTCTTAAATGCCCACACCACGACTGCAACATTACAACAGCCATAACATCAAAACAAAGACGCTATATAACCCATAGGAATGAAGTAGGTTGTGAGGGCCAAACTTTTAATTAATCTAGGGCATCTTTCGATTTGAGATTTGAGCTGCGGTACTTTTGATGTATTTTTCTTAGGCCTGGGGGAAAACTGAGGCAGCCATCATTAATCCACCACAGCTTCAGGATATTGACTTTGTGTCTGAAAAATGTAATACCTAATTAAATCTAATCTCAGCATCTGTGTGAATCATTATCCAGCAATATGGCATTAGTTTCTCCAAAAGAGCTACTAAATTCTGTTCGTTTATATCCTCCACTGTCTGTCACTACTGCACTGCAGCAAATATGGACATCTGCTAGAAGAATACACAGTTGGGCAATTCTCATAATCTATAACACACTGTGTATCTTTGGCTCTCGCAGTTAATTCACACTATTTTATATGCAATTCCATTACCAAGTTACCAGGACAACTTATGAGTGTGTATGTATGCAAATCACAATCACAGTCTATAAGTTTGACTCTACAGGCCTTTTGCTAATCGGTCCCTCCCCACTCTCACTTCATTATGGAGCGTCGCTCCATATGAAGTTACACCCGCAGCTGTGGAGCGTTCTCCTAATTAAGGGAGAGGAATTCAATATATGCGTAAACTTTGGGAGGCCCTTGTAAAGTGGAAGGAGGAAGCTGCCATCACCAGCTATGGGTAAGCCTTTTGCTTATTGAACTGGGTCAGCTTTGACAAGGTGCTTACACAAAAAGAAAGCATCTGCAACATCTTGCAGTCAAAACACCATATGAAATACATTTGTCATAAATCTACAATAATCCTTGTATGTTGGGTATTATAGAAACAAGTTAACCGATTGTAAAATATTTAACACTGAGCTTTAGGTAAGTATGTGAATGTAAGCGAAAACCTCCAGCCAACACAGTGCAAACGTAAGATACTGTTGTACAAACTCAATGTAAGTTCTTATATTACTGTGGCAGCTAAACAGAGTACTCAAAGTGAATGACAAAGGAAAAATCAAAAGGACCTACTGTTGTTTCTATAGCCATAACAACTAAACTGGTTGACAGCATTGTGTGCTCCTTTACCTTACTGTTCTTTTGTAATGAAGAGGTGACGATATATATATATATATATATATATATATATATATATATATATATATATATATATATATATATATATATATATACATATATACATATATAGTTGCTGGTGGGACAAAATCTTGCATATCTTGTTTGAAAATGCCATGTGCCCTTAACATTGTGTCTATTTCATGATGAATGGACCAATGTAAATGGTCCAAAAATACATGGAATAAATAATGTCTCTATTAACTTCCATTAGACATTAACATTTTTTCCTTCTCTTGCAAAGTTTCCTTTTTAGGAGATACAAAGTTTTGTACCAACAGCGACAATTTGTTTATGCACGTGAACCAGTTCTGTGAGAGACTCCTCAGACTGCTGGTCTGACGCCTCACAATGCACTTTTGTTGCATTATGAATTTTGTCATGACATATTTTAGAGCACAACAATGCATAAACCTATGCTTGCAGAGCTTGAAACATTACATCAAGTATGCTTCTGGCCTTACTGTCACCACATACATTGAGTGATTTTGTTTAGATCTGTTTATACTTGGATACCTAGCTCACAATGAATGGCTGACATTAGCAGGCAAGCTAGCTGGGTTTGGGTCATTACCTAATATCAGAAATCTAAATTACAGTGGACATTTGAACTAAGCTTATTGATGAATTGTCTGCAATAAACACACAAAATCATCAAATCAATCAAATTACACTAAGCAACACATCCAAACAAATCCCACCGAGATTTGAAGAAAATTAGAAAGCAAAACACCACGTTCTTTTCACTGATTGTGGAGTTTCTTGGCTTCCCATTTCAAACACACAGCATACTGACCGTCATTACCATGGAAGCAGGGTGGGTGGACTGCAGTACTGTGACTTTCTATAGGCTGACCGGACTGTAGGTCGGACATTTGATGAACACACTTCATGCACGCACTTTAAAACAGAGTAAAAGAACTATATGTGCTTTCCATGTAAAAAAAACGGTCCCCTAGGTTTTAGAGATCTGTGCCATTACGTCTTAACTTTTACTCCCAGAACAGGGTTTTTGGTGCATTCTGGCCCATTTCCACCTCAGAGTCAGCTGCTAATGGGCTAATTTGAACTGTGGATGTGCTAATTGCCCACACACATCCACTCATACAGAGAATAAAAGGAATCCTCTGTAGAAAACTGAAAGTATTGACAGAGGAAACGAATCCTAGCTGCTAAAAACAATCAGTCTGGGAAATGATGAAGAAAATAAATGCAATTACAGCTTCCAAAGATCTGTCAATCAGATGAAAAAATGTGCATTAGCACCACTACAAACACTTCATTTTGAGCACACAGCCATAGCGCTCTCTTGGCCTCTTCTCCACTGCAGAGCTAAATGTTTCACAGCACAGAAGGTGACTGTTCTAGTAGCATTTCCACACGGACACGGTTACTGATTGGTTTTATCTTCCACATTGTGCCACCACGTCCCGCATAATTTCAAACTTGAAAACAGTCAAATCATCTCATTTGGCTTACACCGTCATCAAATAAGCGACAGCATGATTTTATCTCAACCATTCCCATTTTAAATCCATTTGACATTCCATGTCAAAGCTTCAATCTTACAATGCTTCTAAGTAATAAATGCTGCTTAGCTTAGTTAGCATGCTGCCAGCTTTGCTCACCACAGAACAGGTTCGCTTCTGACTAACAAAAGCTTTACTGGCACAAGTTCAGATGGTAATGACTCAAATCTGAGGAAGCAAAGTCGAGCTGCTGGTGGTAGAGGGACTCGTCTGTGATGTTTGGATCTGTAGATCTCTAGTTAGCTATGGCAATGCTAGCTGGACCCTCTCTCCTAGTTAGCTATGGCAGTAGCTTGGCTAATGAGTGAGATCCAAGCACCTCAGTACAAGTTCAATTTGATTAACTGGGAGTCTGTTATCGATATGTAAGTGGAAATGATAAAAACTTGCGTGAGCGAGAGCAAAGTCGACTGTTTGGTGGTCATTATCAGGCCAAAGTCAGCAAGTATTTGGCAACTTCCAAGTATTCTCAGTGCTGAGAATTTGATCAAAGATGACAAATAAATGTAACTAAGAACATGCTAGCTAAAAAGCAGTCCAGAGCAGTGAAACTTACTTGTGTTTTGTCTTTAGAAAGACAGTCACCCAAAGCCTAGCCCACACTACAGGATTTCTAAAATTCTGACTGATGTTGAAAATAAGAAACCCTACACTTGACAGATTTCACTGATCTTTTTACCATTTTCTGTCCTTCAGTCATGCTAGAACCCAGGCCCAGACACACCACACACAAATATGACTTCAGATCATATATTAAATATATATACACACATATATACACACACACACACACACATCATAGATATGTAGCCCCCTAGTTAGCTGGCCCAACAGTATGGACAGACATTTGTACAAGGACTTTGATTGCACACACCCCACACCACAAGATAATCATTAGTTAATATCATTAGATAATAATTGTTTAGACCTGCCTGTAATCAGGATACCTCTTGTGATTGCTGGCATGGGCTAAACAGCCTCAGAATCAGCCTGATTATCCTAAAGTGTGGTCCAGGTATTAATGTCTTGCATTAAAAACTATAATGTAGTGATGCACCATGACATATTTCTGAGACACCGTAGTCTCTGAGCTAGCTGAGCATTTTGCTCTATGATAGGCGTTGGGAGGGGTAGGAGAAACAGTGAAAATGATTAGTTAATATTAATTTGCCTTGTCTGTTGGTGCAGTGTGATGTAAACAAAACTCACTTGTTTTAGACGTGCAAAATGAATTACATTTCAAAGATTATGGGAAAACAAGATTTATTGACTTTTTTATAGCATGGTATGATATATCATGCTTAATAAGAACATTATTATGAATTATTATTATTATTATGAACTAATAAGGTCAGCTTGACTTGAAATTAGAGCTCTAAACAGACAATGAACAATGCACTGACCTACTTTATTCATTTGTGATGCCATATAAGTGGTAAAAGAATTGACTATTCAAATGACTGAAATTTTCTAGTAAGTATTGAAATCATCAATTTTTCTGATGTATCAAATATTTGTAGCCCTTTTTAAAGGTCTTGTATGTGCTAACTAAGGAAAGAACAATCACAAAGAAATCTCCTTTAGTATTATTGTAGTTTCTCCTAGACAACAATTAGTTCAGATGGAAATACAAAGATAATTTGATCTCCCCTGCAGCTCAGATACTTCTCTTGAGCAAAGAGCCCAGTAATCCAGACATGGTTTCTCATGTCTCCTTTTTGTCTAATTCTTTTTCTCCTAAGGAATTTTGGAAGAATTACCAGTAAGCCTCCTCAACCATCAAAGAGCAACATTTGAGCAATTAAATCTCACTCTGGGTTCTTCCTCAACTTCCAACTCCTTCCCATTTTAAGGAAAAAGTCCGGAAAAGATCCCTCGTAATGAGGGACCCTGTGTTCCTAAGCAAGTTCAGCGCCACCATGGAGGGATTCCAGGTGTCACTCCCTTCTCCAGCACTCCACGTGGACTGTCACTCCAAATCAGGCCTTTAACCCCATACACAATGCAGACTAGGTGTATCCCTAGCATTGACTCATTCTTAGCCCCCACCCAACACTCAAAGAGCTGTTAAAGTTCCCAGCTGAGTGGAAGGGGTTAACGCATTTTCTGTATGGAACTTCTTGAAGGTTGGTTCAACCACTGGCCCACTTCGAAAGGGGGGTGGGGGGTGGGGGGGGGGGCTGTCGATATGAGTCATTTCCCAGGTCGCTGACACAGAAGCCCCTGCCATTGCTTTATGTTTCAAGAGAGGAGGGGATTGCAGGAGGTGCCTGCAGTAAAAAAAAGTATGGCATTAAGAGGAGATGGCTGTCACATATAATTAGAGATTTGGGTAGCTAGGCGAGATACTTATCAGAGGAAACAGCAACTGTAGCATGAAGCGTTTGGATGTTTTGAGCATAACTCAGAGGCTGTGTTGTTATCAAAGCCTTAGTTAGATCTCTTAGTGATTTAGTTATGAGGGCCTGCTTTTTGGTTCCATTAATTTTCAGAACAGGCTTTTTAAGCACATCATGTTTTTCTCTGATAAACAGCTGTTTATTTTAGAGCAGTGACTAAGCGTTTAATTGAGTCTGACAGTAAGGAACAAGCTAGAACAGAAAGAGAGAGCGAGCGAGAGAGAGAACACCTTTTGCATATTTCATACCTGACCTGCTATTCACCCCTTGCTAATTTCAACCACTTCACGTAGGTCTGACAAAGCAATCTGGTGACGGCTGATTCAATCTATTGGGTTTAACTGTGGCATGAAACCACTGGCGAAGGTAACGAAGAGCTATGTTATCTTAACACGGCGAATGACTGTAAATTAAACAAATGTGGGGTGGCTCAGGAGCATTGGCATAGCCAGGATCTGATGAGCCACAGTGCAAAAAAAAAACATTTTTTCACTAAATACAAACAATGACTATGTAATTTGCTTTTTTAATTGCTATAGCTGTTTCAAACCCACTGATGCTCTCTAGGCATGCAACTCCACCCACTAACACCCTGACCGCCCCAGAGTCCAGACCTCAACATCACAGAACATCTTTTGATTTCTTGGATTGTGACGAGCAGAAAATGCAACCAACTTCTGTTGTGGAAAAAAATCTCTTTGCAGATTTCTCTGAAAAACCCATGAAAGTCATGAAACTGCAGTCATGGGTGTGTAAATGTGTCTGTATGTATATGAGGGGAGCAGTGAAGATTTTAGGCCAGAGGTAATGGCCCCACTTGCCCCTACCCAGGTAGTCACACCACTGCTTAGGAGCCAAATGAACTTTCAGAAACAGGTGAATTTCGAAGCATCTTTAGTAGTCGAAGCTTGCCTCTCTCTCTCTCTCTCTCTCTCTCTCTCTCTCTCTCTCTCTCTCCCCCCTTGTCTTTTCACTCCCTGATCTCCCTTTTGAGACAGTTGCTTCTATGGTTCCATTAGATGCCTTTAAAGAATCTCATTTTCTTCTGCATTGTGAGCGAGCTGCAGTGCTCGACAGCTGCCTGAATGAGACTGAAGGCTTCAACTCTTTGTCAGTCTGTCGCATTGTGGCAAAGGATTCGCAGGTGCAAAGAGAGTCCTTTGTAAAGGAATGGAAAAAAGAGGTGTGGGGGAGGGGAGTGTGTGTGTGTGTGTGTGTGTGTGTGTGTGTGTGTGTGTGTGTGTGTGTGTGTGTGTGTGTGTGTGTGTGTGTGTGCGTGCATGCATAACTATGCTTCTAAACAAGCAGACCAGCCCATCCTAAAACACACATGCAAGTCCTGGCAGGTATATTATGGAAATATTTAGTGTTTGATGGGAGAATAAAAGGCCATCTGCATAACTTTCAGCAGTTCATAATTTCTCATTAAGTCAACATTGAAGGGGGGGTTGGGGTTTTGACATTCATCATCTGTTGAAAACCTAAAAATGTGACAAGCTCCTGCATGAACGAGCGCCTTCTTTCCACACAGCACACAATAGAGCGGAGAGAAAAGGAGAGTCATTCCTCATCGACTAAGCATCTCTCCTACTTTAATACTAAGAAAAACAGCCAACACCTTCGCTCAATATTGATATAGATGCAGCGAAAGAGGCAAGTACGGACAGCGTCTGCAGCCTGAGCGGTTTTGGCTGGTGGATCTGACAGGAATTGAGCCGCGCGAGTTTCTTATCTAAAACTGCTGTGCGATTTCAAATTTCCCCTGTGTGGGCCAGGGCAGCCAAAAGCCTGGGATTTATTTTCAGAGCAGTCGTACTGACTGATATTGGCAGGAATGCCAATGTGTCACGAGCGCAGCTGCACACACACTGATACACACCCATGCCACAACACTCCCTCGCGTACACACAAGCAAAATCAATAGTGCAGTTAGTGGTGACACTCTCCGATTGTTCACATCGCCTCACATTATTCACACACGAGTTTGTAAATAATTTTTTGATGTCTCTCAGTTTTATGCCTCCAGGCATTTGTCAGTGTTCTTGCTTTTATATGTGGTAGTGCACATAAAGCACTGCTAAATTGAATAAAATTGGGTTTTAATCCCTATACGAGCTTTATTCTTTTACCTGGAGAAGTGCTATAATTTGAGCAATTATCAATGAGATCTGTGATTTTAATTTAGCATGAAGTGATAATAATCCCAGAGTGAATCACCTTAATTCACCCAGCCGTGGGCTCCCTCAGTAAGATGGTCCCATTCAGATCAACATCACAGAAACATAAAAGCAAAAAATGACCCAAAAGAAAGAATATGCACATATACATATTAGATATAGATACATATAAGCATACACACCTGGGCGCCTTGTCATTGTGTGAATTAACAGAATTAACATGGCCTGGAACATAAAAATCACATGCATGATATGTGACAATACAGTAAAATAAAGTTCAATTCAATTCAAGAAATTAGATGAATTTCTTGAATTTTCATCATTAATGAAAAAAGTGGCTGTATGGTTCAATTCCTTCATGTTTGAAGGCCTCTCCAACATCACTATGTCATATCGTGTTTTGAGAGGAACTGTAGCTTTCTGCCTTGCAGTTGCTTTTTGTTCTTTACTTGATCATTTATCCATAGGTCTTCCATGAGCACTGTCCAGGATAGTGCAGAATAGGTGTCCTCCAGCGCTAACATTACTGATATTACTGATATTGAGCGGTTTTCCAAGTTTTCCCAGCTGTTTGAGGGAGAAAACGTCCTCTCTCTACTCCTCCTTCTGCTTTGCGCTAGGTTTGTTGCGGTTGTTTACAAGCTTTGCTCAGAGGAAGGAATGAATCCATTTTCTATAAATTGCAGTGATGGTATTTTAAAGGGCTTATATCATAGAAAAAAACACATTTTTCCATATTTTTAAAAAATAAAAGTTAGATGCTAAAGTTTTAATGCTAAAGTTTCATTCCATCCTTGAACACCAAGGCCAGAAAACAAACAACTGAGTTTGTTATTTCTGGGACATCACAAAAAATAACACATTTACAAATATCCACCTATTCAGCCAACAGCAGTTCAACTCCAATTGTCCATTTGCCATGAAGAGTGTTTTAGACTGGAGCGCTTTGTGAATGAGCCACTACACAGTGCAGCCAGTCAGAACAGAGTTCTTTCACATATATCATATGTCTTAAGGGCACAGTAACAAAAATAGTGTTTCATTCTAAATAATAAATAAATGCTGGACCATGATCATGTAAAAGTGAAATAAAAGACTGTTTTGATTTGTAAATTCCTAAGTTTTAATTTATAAGGACCTCAAATATAAAATGCAAAAACAGCCTATAGGATAGAAGCTCTTTAAAGGTGCCACAGTAATGTAACTGTACATACTAGTGCATAGTGGTTGGATAGTGTAGTGGTTAACACCTCTGCCTTCTACACTGTAGACTGGGGTTCAATCCCCACCTGGGCAAACACCCTACACTATACCAATAAGAGTCCTTGGGCAAGACTCCTAACACCGCCTTAGCCTACCTATGTAAAAATAATCAAATTGTAAGTCGCTCTGGATAAGAGCGTCAGCCAAATGCTATAAATGTAAATATTAAATGTTGCACTATACTGATTTATTAGAATACCAGCACATGTCTACTGTAGAACTTAGATTTAGCTAATGTGCTGCTGAAACAATATCACCCACCACATGCACACATACAACTGGGAGCAATGGTGCAGATTACCTTTCAGTGAGGGACAAGAGGGGAAAAACAGAAGAGCGAGAGGGAAAGAAAAAGAGAAAGAGGCAGCAATAGCAGTCGGAAATCAGCTAAACATGTGGTGGCCATCTGGGTAAAACAGTGCATCCTTCTCACGCGCTCACAAAAGCCTCATTTTACTGTTCGAAAACAATTTGGCCTCATATTTAGCATGCTGGGGCAGCTCACACCCTCCAAAAAGCCACTGTTGTCCTTCTAGGTTGACACAAACAGCCTGGAATGGCCGGCGGTTACATAACAGCCTTCCTCCTGCTCAGCTTTACAAGGGCTAAAGGCTACATGTGCTGAGAGTATTACCGCTCCACCACTCTGTTTGAACTGGCATTCCGCTCTGGCCTCGGAAAAAGGCAGCTGATGGCCACCTTGGCACAACAATACCCAAACACTTGTTTTAAAAAACGTGTGGAGCGCGGACTGAAAAAAGGGAGGCCCTGTCGTAGCACAGCAGAGTTTTTGTTGGCCAAGAGGTCCAGTCTCCCACACTCTTACTTACAGCTTGGACCGTAGAGCCATATTCAAGGAATATGCCAAGTATTGTTTTTCCAAGACAGACTGAAGCCCACCGACCTTTTATTTTGTGGAGAATTCCTGGATCTGAGTTTGCCATTCACTTTTTTACACACCGCACTTATAAAACAGCTCCCATCCCACTGAGGGAGGAATACAAAAGCATGCAGACATCTGTTGAAACCATTCCAAGCCTGTTTTACCAGAGTTGGTCTGCTTTTGCACTTGTACGTGATGCATGTTTTTACCATTGCACCTACAAACAGAGTGGGAAAAAAGAAAGATTCCTGGAGCTGAAAGCACAAAGTCATGTGTTTTCTGCTGCTCATGGGGTAAAAAAGGGTAATCAATCAATCAATTTCATCAATACTGTCCCCTTTTTTGTGTGAAAGCTTAAGGGGCAGGAATTCTAGTGACTATATTTAATGTGTTTAATTAAAGTTCATGGCGAACAGAGCCGACTGCGTGTGGAGACAAGGAAAGAGAATGCCTGAAGGCAACTATGAGTCATTGGTATGATTTTGGCAGTGGCAGCCGTGTTGGGCTCGGGCCCCTGTCTGCTTCAGCAACTTTTCACTCAGGCCTATTTCTGGGTCTCGGCGCCTTCTGTGCTTTGAATATAGAGATGGTATTTAAAAAAATAGCTAACTACTGCGAGAGTGGCTCTTGTGGCAACTGATACGCTGATACAGATTCTGATTCTTTGCTTATGGGTCATAAAACTATAGCAAACATGCCAACATGATTTGTATCATATGACATTGGCAGTGCAACAGCATCATAAACACTGCGTAGCTTCAGATTAAAGGAACACTATGTCTTTAATCAAACAATTCAAGATGGTCCAGTGTCAACATGCTGCTCACAAACCTAAAAACAAGGGTTATACAGCTTAACAGCTACATATTAACACACAGGGTTTTTGTGAGGCAAGCTTACATAGGTGTGATGGTCGGGTGTCCACATACTTTTGGCCACATGGTGCACATGAAACATCCAGCAAAGCTTGAATGACAAAGACAGTGAAATACTACAACATGGCTTGAAAGTGGCTGATCAGACCTATCTGAGAACTGAGTGAGTGTGGTCCTAACGAGCACCTGCTACACCACCGCAGAACCAAGCAGCGTGTGCAAAGGGAATAAGGGAACAGGCTCTTCATATTCATATGCAGGTGGTGGGTTAGATCCTGCTGTTTCCAGGCACTAATAAAATTATCTAACTTCTTTATAGTGACTTCATAACCCCTTAAAATTCCAAGGTTATTACATACTAAGGCTAATTATTTAGTAACTTCAGGGACTTCAGTGAAACTGGTTGAGCTATTCTTGGCAGTGTGTAATAAAATTTTTGGTCCTCTCGACAGGCCCTGGCCATTTAAAGGGTTAAAGAAGGTAAGAATGTTGGGTAGCGCTGCCGCCTCACAGCGAGGAGGGCCTAGGTTTGATTCCCCGGCCGGGCGGCCAGGGTCCTCTCTGTGTGGAGTTTGCATGTTCTCCCTGTGTCTGCGTGGGTTTCCTCCCACAGTCCGAAGACATGCAGTCAGGCCGATTGGACATGCTACATTGCCCCTAGGTGTGAATGTGTGAGTGACTGTCTGTGTCTGTCTGTCTGCCCTGCGATGGACTATGGACTGGCGACCTGTCCAGGGTGTATCCTGCCTTCTGCCCGATGACTGCTGGGATAGGCTCCAGCATCCCCCCGCAACCCTGACGGAGAAGCAGCTTAGAAAATGGATGGATGGATGGATGGATGGATGGTTCTTATTCCCTTTACTGCGGGCTGTGCATCTGGACTACCGGGCATAAACAAACAAATACGAAACAAACAAACAAATGAATAGAAAGATGAGAGAACTGACAGCAGGCAGACAGATGAGCTAGCTTAGTGGCTCAGTTATGCTTGTTAGGTTAAGTGGCACTCATCATTTGCTGTCTCACCATAAGTTTCTCCAGCTAAACATAGAGAGTCTGAGTAGCAATATTGTTTCGTTTTGCTCTGTGGGTGGAACAAGTCACATCTGTCTTGTGATTGGTGGAAGGACTGCTTACATAAGTACGGTCCATGATCAGAACTGCCCAATTTACACTCAGAGAGGAGACTGTTGACAAAATACAGTAGTCATTTATTGGGCATTCGAAAGTAATTTACAGGACATACTTTGTACTTGCATATCATGTACCCACAAGATTAACTGCTTAGAAAGAAAACACTGATTTAGGTTCCCTGGGGCTTTTAATAAGGGAAGTCATGAGGAATATTAAAAACAAATTACAAGACACAATGGAAAATGCAGAAATGTAAAAAGGTTCTGGTTAAATTTTCATGTTAGAGTTATAGCCTTAAGGTGCTGTTAAAACTGCATTACATCAAATTTGAAACAGCATCCTGAAGTCACGCATATCTAGATTATCAAGCCCTGCTCCTAAAAATCTTCTTAAATCAGACCTTGTGACAACTTTCTAGTTTTACAAGTTTACCAGTGTCCACAGAGTTTAACATTGTAGCAACTCAAGCACAGAGATGCAGAGTCCAGAGGTTCTCAGTACTTTGCTCTAGGATTCAAAATAGGAGGTTCTGAAGGGGTGTGACTGACAAAGGCTCAAAAGTATGAGAACAACTTCACATAAGTGATGCATGGAGACTGAGACTGGAAGTGAAAATAACATCCTCTGCAGAGAAGAGTGTAGCATATTGGTAAAACAAAATACACACAGTGCAATAACTTTTGCACAGGTCACATTTTATATTTTTTCCCCAACATGTTAAATTCAGGAAATAAATAGTAGATGTGCGTTAAATTGCAATCTGACCAGGGGCACCCTTTTTTTTGCATACAACTGTACCATTCACTCTATAGTCCATACAGTGCAAATATGAAAACTAAGCTGTAAAAACAGCCTGCAGGGAATTCACTGTTTGACCTGTCACCAAAAGTCAATACACATCCACTTACTCAGTCTGCTGCAGTTTAGCACCGCAAATTTACACAGAAGTTATGAGGAGTGTTTTAGCCTGGACTGCTTTTTGAATAAAGCATAATACACTAGAAAAAAAGGTCACGTTGAATTTATATGATTCAAATGTGTCAAGTGGTTGAAAATGAATAAAATGTATTATATGAACAGTTATTTCACATCAGTTGCTGATATATTTTATTTATTTATGTACAACCACTGGACACACCTGAACCGTCAGCCTTTCTTTAGTGTCCAGGGCGGCCAATCGGTAACAGAGGTATTTGTATATCTTAAAGATGTACTAACACTAACCATTGTTATGAGTAAAAAATATTATGAACACAACAAAAATGTAGGGTAAGGGCCCTTAAAGCTGATTACTTGGAACAGATGCAGGTGTGTAAGTGAGGAAGGGTCAGGGAAGCCCAGCACTGACTGCAATGGTGGGCATGAACATATGAGGACATTTACATTTATGGCATTTAGCTGATGCTCTTATCCAGAACGACTTACAAAAGTGCTTTGTTGCGCACTCAGAGAGCACATCCCAGCTAGTACAGATGGGTTAGAGTTCAAACTACCACTGCCAGAAACAAAAGCCAGTGCTGATACCCAGAAAGAGGACATATATATTAAATTCCATCCACTCTGTGCATTAAAATTTCGACATTTTAGCTGATAAGAAATTTCCATGGCTGAGATTCACAATTTAGATATTAAAGTATGAATCTTAAGAACCAAACGGCTGACTAGCCATCTTGCTTCCTAGGTGACATAGCTCCCAATGACAGAAAAAGCTTGAGCTCAAATAAACAAACATTACTCACCACTACCTTCTAAGTGTCATAGCGGCAAGTCAGAATATAGATGTTTTGTAGGAGGTCGCTCTGAGGCCTTGGGTATTGCTTGGGTATCACTTGTTCCAATGAACAGTAAAATCCTGAATGAAGAGAGAAATGGCAAATCAGCCTCATGTTCAAGAAGTAACATGAAAGGTCTGATGTTCTGCCTCCAGCTTGTAGGCTGTTTGAAATATTTCTTGCTTTACAATAAGAATGATATAGCACTTAATAAAAAAAGTTAAAAGTAAAGATCAATTTAAACAAAACATGCACCATGGTAGGACAGTGTGTGGCTATTTACGAAACACAATAACAGATACACAAAAAGATGAGCATAAATGACTAAGCGTGTGACACGTCATGTTTCTAGCCGATCTGAGAATCAAATTAAAATTTATTTGCATAGCACTTTTACAACAGATGCTTTTTACAGCAGCTCCTAGTGAGTAGCCAACGGTAACATTGGTGAGGAAAAGCTCTATAAGAACAAGAAAAAAAACAATGAGAGGAACCAAGACTCAAAAAGAGAACCCATCCTCTTCTGGGCTGCACCAGACAGCAAAAACATACAATGAGAGTAATGAGAATAAAGAAGTGACTTGAGCCTCAGGATTAACTAGAAGCATTCAGAGCAACCAATAAAAACACTGACTAACGTTTATCAAAGGTTCTCTAAAAAGACTGAAAATGAAATCCGGAGGACCAGTGCTAGCTTTGACATGTTCTGTGAGAAGCTGAAACAAATAAACATGGCTAAATCCAGCTGATCCAGCTAAACAAATACAAATCAAAAATGTATTTGCATAGCGCTTTTTACAACAGACGCTTTTTACAACAGCTCCTAGCGAGTAACCACGAGCAACAGTGGAGAGGAGAACACTGAGAGGAACCAAGACTCAACAGGAGAGCCCATCCAGCTGTAGGCCGCACCAGATTCAGGCGAAAAAATATCCTGAGCTAGTGCTGAGTGCTAGCTCTCATGATGTGGCTGTTTTCTGAAGTTTTCCTTCAAAGCAGGAGCCCACCTGATCAATTGTTTGAAGACTGAGACCAACTGATTAAAAGAGTGGGATGAGCTGTGCTCCTGTCCTCCTAAGACAACCATGGCTCACGGAATGACTGAACTGAGCTGAAACGGGGCACAAATGCAATATTAAGAAGCATATTTCACCTCAAATCACCTCATATTAAAGATTTATAATAACAGGTTCATTCATTGGACAATTTGCTCTGTCAAGTTGTGCAATATTTCACTAAATTTAATCTTTCGGGCACTTAAAAATGAATTCTGCAAAAGGTTCAAGGTGGCTTTACAGTTCTAAATTTATTTTATAGGCCTTTTTGAATCCATAAAAATAAAACAATACATGCATTTTCGTATAAGATTATAAGTATATATATATACATTTAAAATACTGATCTGATTCCAAAATGTATCCCAACCACTAAAGTGCATTACATTCTTTTTTATATGGGAATACCTATGTCTGATTAACATTAGTATGTACAGTACTGTGCAAAAGTTTTAGGCACCTAAACAAATGGTCTAAACCCCAGTATTCTGGCCATAAGTGTGTTTTTGCTTGTTAAAAAATACAGTAGAAAGTAACAAGAAATTCTTAATTAAAAAAAAAAAAATAAGTAGAAGCGATCTTGTGAGATAGTTTAAAGAACGTGTTATCCACTGCACTGTCCGTTAGGTGTGTTACATTAGCGCTTTGCTTATTAGGTTGAACACGTTCATGCTCACAAGACAAAGAGAGGTGAAATCACTGCCACAGTCTTTAGGAAGCTCAACTTACTGCACATACAGTAATGAGATGCATGAAGATTACTGCACTATTCACATTGTTGCCGAATTCTCCAAACAAAAGTGAAAAATCCCAGTTTCTGACATCTACTGGGAGACATTTTTACCCGTTTGTACATTCAGCGTTCTATCAGCCGTGCAGTGTTTGAGGGGTTTCTTGCATGCACAGCCTGTTTCAAGTCCCCCCCACAGCATTTCAATAGGATTCAGATCTGGGCTTTGACTAAGCCATTCCATAGCACTCTATTTCCTCCTGATGAGCCATTCCTTGGTGGATTTAACGATATGTTTGGGATCATTATCCTGCTGTCCACTTCTTCAGCTTCAGCTTTTTCACAGATGGTTTCATATTGTCCTCAAGCAATTTCTGGTGTGAATGAGAATTCCTTGTGGATTCTATGACTGCAAGTTGGCCAGGCCAGGGCCAAAAAAGCAGCACCAAACCAGAGCATTTCCAACATAGTGCTTTGTAGGTGGCAGGAGGTTCTTCTGATCAAACGCTGTCTTTGGTTTTAACTCTATCTTTGACTTGTTTGTCCACAGCACATTGTTCCAAAAGTGGTTTTCTAATGGTAGATGTAGGCACTTTTGCATCAACAGTGGCGAGAGCTACATGTAGATTCAATTGCATTGCTGTTTATTTCAATTATATAAAGAACAACAAAAATGTTAATTCTACATGTCAGTTGTTAAATTATACCACCTTTATCTATCAACACTGATTAAATGAAGACTTAATATCTGTATCTCCAAATATATTGACAAAAGTCTAAACCTTTCACAGGGTGTACTTACTTCTACACATACGTGTATATTTGCAGTAAACTATTGAATGAGCTGTTAAAAGAGGAATCTAATCATCTATCCTCTTCAATCCACAGTTGAACGATCGAAGGTGCTTTATTCAGATAAAACATGTCTTCTGGCTCCAACTATATCAAGCTTCTATAACTAAATCTCTGAAATCTGTCTTTATAGCCTTAAGTGGAAGAACAGTCTGATAAATGAGTCTTACACTTTGTCATCTGTTGCTAAGCTTTTATACTGTGATTAAAACAGTTTAATCGTGCCAGCTAAGCTGGAGCAATTACAGTCTAATGTCAGTGAGGTTGATCAATAAGAGTGTAATTTAGCTCATCGGTACAGTCCCTGTGGGGGGGGGGGGGGGGGGGGGGGGGGGAGGAGAATGTGCTGGAAGAATATCCGTAAGTCATTTTGCCCGTAATCAGTTGTCTGTGGCCTCTTTAATTAATCCAGACCTCAGCGCCGACATTTCTCCGGCTCATTAACTGGCCATTGGTAAACGGAGAGATCACAGAACACATGATCAGTGCTGTGTCCCAATTCAAAAACTAGCAGAGCATCCACACACTTCTCAATCATACTTCTTCAGGTTTCACATAAGTTAGCCATGCATAACATTTTGGAAATGCAGATGGAGTCTTTCGAAACGGAGCTTGTTTTTTAGGGTTAAAAACCCCAGGGTGATCAGGCTTCCAGCCTAAAGTTGGTTGTCCTACTACGTACTACACACATTGCTGGAATTACCAGATTTTGGACTTTGATTATTGGATTTTGAGTGAATGCAGTAGGTCATCTGGGTATTTCTGTTACTTGATGAACACTATTATTAGTATGAATTATTATTAGTAGTACAATTGTGACATGCTATTTAGAGTAGTATTTGATGTTGGACACAGCTCAGGACATTTCATGACTCACTTTGGGCAGAGAAGTACCAGTCATATGCAATGGTTATAAAAACAAGCCCCCCCCGCCCATCAAACGAACTGCTTTGTTGATTTTTTAAGTGAAAATAAGTGAACACACCCTCTACAGAGAACCAACAAGCTTAAATAGGAAATGTTGCTGCAGATTTTAGAGCACAAAGGTTCTTCACTGTGTTTAGCTCCTGAAATAGTGCTACCTTGAAAAAGCCCTTTTGGAAATTTTAACAAGTTTTAACAGGATTAATGCTGCGTCTCATTTGCCTCTTCAACTTGAAGAAAAAACTATTTTGTTTATTTTCCACATTTATGAATAATAATTTTAAAAATTAAATAAATACCAACAATGCACTGGCTAACGTTTTTAAGTTCTGCTGAAATGTGGCTGTTCCCTACATGAAAAAAAAAAAAATCTGAATCTAAAAGTAAAATCTGTTTGACACAGACAATATTTATGCCACATACTTTGATGTGTATGTTTTGTATGTTTTATTCAGGGGGTCACTACATGTTTTAATTCCATTATGTCTTGCATGGACATGAATGTTATGAGCCTGCAGCTGTCAGCACTAATGAATGTGAATGCCATCTATGTAAGTGTTGTATGTGATCTAAATTCAGAGCTGCTCTTAGCGTTGCAATTCTAAAACGTGACATCGTATAATCAGGACACAGTGATTCGTGGAGTTTTTGCGTGTGCATGTATATGCATGCGTGGAGTCTCCGGCATGTGTTTGTGTGTTTGTGTGCCCCGGTCTCCATCCAAGGGCACGAATCCACCCTCGTAATTAGTCTGGGTGTACCTTTCAAAGTGGCTGCCATCCTCTATCTGCCCTGCAGAGGAGCCGTGAGGAGATGGTGAAGGGCCGATAATTGGCTCACAGCTGCAGTAACTTTAGCTGGGTGGCTCTCGCCCCTTTTGTGGCTGGACGCTACAAAGGCAAGTGAGGACCTTGCCGCCACAGCTGTGCACACAAGCCCGCTCTGCAGGACCTTCCTCAAGTCCAACAACATGGCCATTAGACGCTAGAAACAAAGAGAGACCCAAAAAGCCCCTCACATGAATCACTGCCTTGTTGCTTGTTTTTTTTTTCTTCCTCTTTCTAATCTCTGTTCACCAGATGTCAGACCATCAGTTTCGGGGTTTGGAATAAAATTACAGTTTGAGAAGGTGGATAGAAGTTGATCTATTTCATCAAAATGATTCTGGAGTGAGCAGTTTATGTGTATTCTCCAATAATAAAGCAGTCTGGAATACAACAAGCTTGTATGTTTGATGTGTATATGTGATATTCTTAAAGGGCCCATATCCTACATTTCTCTTTCATTTTATTTTTTTTTCACTGAGGTCCATTTATAATGTTTGTGCAGTCTTATGCATCACAAGCACTCCTAATCCATTTTCACATGAGTGTTTTCCCTCCTCTCTTTAACCCTTAGAAATAAAGAGGGTGATTTTATTACTGTGACATATGTAAACCAACTCTGTTTTAATTGGCTGCCCTGTATTGTGTCTCAAAACCTCAGCATTAGTGGATGGAGCTAAACCGCTTTAATAGAGGGATGCTGTAGGCTGAACAGGCAGATATTTGTAACTGTGCTGCTTTTTGCGACATCATAAAAAAAACGATTTCAAAACAGGCAATTTTTCCAGCTTAGTTTCCGTATATGGACTGCATGGACTGAGCATTGGGCAGTATGTTTTGAAACAACGTACACAAACACTGTCTTTAGGGTGGACACATGTAAACGAGCTCTGTTACGATTGTCTTATATTGTGCCTCATTTAAGAAACACTCCTTGTTACTTTGCCATTTATGGGCGGAGCTAAAATGCTGTAGGATTAATCGAGAGATTTAAGTAAATGTGTTGGTTTTTGTGACATCACACAAACTACAAATTCAAAAAAGATATTTTTGCAGACTAGTTTCCATATATGGACCGTATGGACTGGGAAGTGAGCCGTATGACCACATCAACCTCTATTATTTTGATAAAGCAAGAACATTTTTTATAGATATTTCTAGAATAGGTTTTTCATGATATGGGCTCTAAACGATAAAGAAATGGCTTGGAGTTGAGCATTATAACCAAAATAAGCCACTTTATACTCCTTTGTAAGCGTCTTATTTGTATTTGTATTATACTAATTATAGCAATTATGAAGTGCATGTTCAGCACGTAGTGCACTGTTGCACTTGGCTTCATAAGGGATCTAGAATTTGAGGCTCCGCCAGATCCTCCATAAAAGAAAAAAAAATAGGCTGTAGACACAGCCGCCTGTTACCATGACAACCAGCTGACAGCGGTCACAGAGTCATCTGAGAGGACATCTTCACGCCATGAGCTGAATCTCTGAGTGTCAACGACATCTCTGTGTTGTCACTCTATTGCATAAAAAAGCGAAGAAACCAGGATATAATGCCTAATTCAAATAAAAAATGAGCGCTATAACTTCACTCTCACCCAGAATCTGAAAAGGCAATTCCACCAATTTTGCAAATTTTCTGCATCATTGTATTATTACTTATTTTAAATGTTCACTGTGGTGGTGATAGGAACCAGACATTCTACAGGTCTAATGCCTTAATTTCCCCTACAGAAAGTTAGTATGTGAAATTGTTACAAATACATTGCTGAATGCCCAAAACATTGTTTTGTGATAGTACAGTCATATGCAAAAATGTGGGCGCCCTGGTCAAGTTTGCATTACTTTCCATGTAACAACTGAATAAACGCTTTGATAAGCTAATAAACCTGAGATTTTAAGGCAATAAACTGATTGTTAGCACATGAAGCACATTTTTAAGCTATATTATATATATATGTATATTTTTTTTTTAGATTGCAAAATGAACCTCTTCAGTATTAGACTACGAGTCCAGCCACCTGCAAAAGTTTGAACACTCCTGGTCAAATAACGTTTTGTTCATTTTCCAAATGAAAATAAGTTATACATCTTCTACAGAGAACACGCTTTTTGTATGTTTACATCTGTTTCAATGCTCTGAAGAACTAGAACAGCAGCAGTTTGACCTCTCTGACTTTCAGAAACTTTCCAATTCTTCACCATTTTCATGGTCATTCAGTCCATCCATTTGCTATGCAACTTACGACCGGCTGGTCCGCAGCGCAGTGATTTTCAATTTGATCATCCTCCATTTTGCCTCTGGGATAGATTGTAATTGCCGAGCGTGCTCCCTCGCTTCTCTCTGAAATGCATGAGGAGAATTATTCTGGGCATTTAACTCTCGACAAATTGATATGTCTGCATAAGAAACATCAAGCCCTTCCCCCTGCTTTCCAGCGAGACTGTTTACGTAATAAGGCTCTAACCTTCCACTCCAATCTGCCTGCTTTAAAGGATTCTGCATGTTTCCAACTACTTCAGGCTGATTCAGATGGTCTGAGAATAAATCACAGCCCTTAGGCCTGCACAGGGATGTGCGCTGTACAGCTTCAGGCAGCAACAGCAACAATCCTGAAGTGAGTGACAAGCTTGAACACACCCTTAATTGCTTCAATCAGCCACCTCAGCCAGCCAGTCAGTCAGTCTAGTATGGTGTGTTTGAGATGCTTCTAGAAGTCTGGAGTTATTACTGTCATTATAATTTTGCACTACTTTTTAAATGTTATTACACATTAATTACATAGTTATGTATCGACTGCTTCAAATCTGCATTTTTTTCTGTTGTAAAGTAAAGTAATGACAACAATACAGCAAAAAATCCAGTGGATGTTTTTTCTTTCAGCAAAATAAGACTGTACACCCAACAATAGCTTTACATCAAATGCAAATCAAGATATAGTCTCCTACTCATGAACAGAAATGGTGTATAGTCGTATGCAAAGGTTTTGGCCTTTTTTAAAATTTCTAGGTGAAAATTAGTTAACATATCCTTTACAGAGAACACACTTCTGCACATTTTAATGCACAATCACGGTTATTGTTTAATGCACAATCACATTATTTGCTGAATCTGACACACTGTGGTGGGGGGATACAAAGTGGCCTGTGCAAAATATATCAAACATCTCATGTTTTTCCAAAATGTGAAACTCATATGTAGATAAATAAACATAAATAGAAAACTTCAAATGCCTTATTTACGTTTGTTCCCTGTTCAGCCCACAGATTTTAAAAGTTTTAAAATTTTCTGTCCAATGATGATGCGTGAAAAGATGCAGTGGCTGGCTTCACAGGTCTTGGAGGAGGCGCTAGCCTTCGCCCTGTCAGCGCTGGTGTTATTGTGTGATTGGGTGAGTCTCAATTAGTAGGTGAAACTGGAAACAACCAAATTGGGGAGAAAATCAGGGATCAACAAAAATATTAGCCCGTTTCACAATGCGCTGCAATACAGTCCCCAGCATGCACTTCAACGTAATGTGTGCTCTGACTCGCCTACCCTAACAACAACCTATGGGACAGCAGTTACACCTCAATTCCACACCTATCATGTGACCAAACGCACCAGCTGCATTTCAGCTGCAGTTCAACCAATATAAACACTTAACATTAGCTCAGCAGCTCCGAATTGGAGCCCAAATATGGATGAACTTGCAGCGAAGAAAGGATGCCAGGCATCTAGTTCAAGCAAATAGGTAGGTTTAAAAGCCTGAGCTCCTGGAGACATTTATATTTTAACATTTTCAAGTGTTTATGTCATATTTCAAGGTCTATTACAAGTGCCTGTATGTTGCTGCTTACGTTGCATATCTTAAATAAACAATGGCCATTCGGGGTTTGAGCACAACATTAATTAAAAATGAAATAAAAACTTTTTTTCTCTCCGGCCCACATATTTTTAAATATGACCCCTTTAGTGGTCGAGTTTGATACCCCCACTGTAGTAGATGTGTTTTATATTCATTTCTAAAGTCAACAAAACATGGAATTTGACCACAACCTTCTACATACGACTGTATCAATAGCATAAAAGCACAGGAGCTCACCTTCAGCAGAACTCCTCCACTGGGTTCAAAGATCCAGAGAGAAAGAAAATTAGAACACTCTTTTACTACTGAAAATGACACCTGTGACTAGGAAGGTTTAAAGGGTTGCTCAGCTGTCTTTTCATCTGTTCCCTGTTTCATTTTTCTTCTGTTTGCTCTCAGGGTCAGGTATTTCATTTGGAGTTTGATTAGGCAGGAAATTACAGGCCAGCGTGTGTAAACTGGGGTGACACCAGCGCCGCACGATGATGACTTCTTTCCTTTTTAATCCAGCAGACAGTCCTGATGCATAATGTATGGCTAATCAGATACCCACAGGGGTCTCGCCACACAGAACCTGTGAGTGTGTGTTTGTGTGCGTGTGTGTGTACGACAATGGAGGAATACTGCAGGTTTTCAGTCATTGAATCGTCTAGTAGCTGTGAGTCATTGTCACAGGACTCATGGTCCAATCCTGAAGAGGCTCCTTTTGCAATCAGAAACTATTTTGTCATTCAACCCAAATATATACTTCATGTGCTAACAAGCATTTTAAGTGTTTTAATGCCTCGTAATCTCGGATGTATTACATCTTAAGGCTTATTATTACTGAAAGCAATGCAAACTGGTCAAGTTATTCTTAAAGTCAATGTGAATCGGACATCATAACACATTTTCCATCCGTATCATGGTGCAGTTCTGGATGAAACATGGTATTAGTCAGGGTGCCTGATTAAGCTGAATGTTTTTTATTGAAGACGAGCTTCAGTGGGGAACCAGGAGCCTTCTAGGCCTAATGTTTTCCCTGCATGAAAAAATGTGTATGTACATTTTTTCTTTAATATAATCATCCATGCTGTATTGTGTCTATTACTGTGGTAAACTCTTTAAATTTGTGCATAATTAAATCTTTGCAACATAAAAGTCATTCACAGTGTTTTGATGTGAAATGCTCCACTAGGAAAAACCTACGGAGACAGTCATTCACAGCAGTGGTGATAGGAACCAGACGTCTGATGAGTGTAATGCATCTAAAAGCTGTGTGAAATGGCCATAAATGGGCTGCCTGACGCCCGAGACGTTGTTCTGCAATAGCTTTAAGACAAGGTTTTTTGTGTACAACGTGTTGTTTGTATGCATTAAGAGGTTGAGAGGTTTACTTATATTATTTAGTTACGATTTAACACTATTTTCCCTCATCAACATCACACAGACATATGTAGGTTCAGTGGTCATCTTGGACACTAACTAAAATGACTATATGGGCATAACTGTTCCCATGGCACTTTGTACAGACACAAAGCCACTGAAGACATGCCTTAATACAGGTAGCGATGCAAGGGTGTCTATTGATTCAAGGCTGTTCTAATCTTTCTGTTCTACAGCCCTGTCTCCACCCACATCCCCTGCTCTTCCCCTCAATGGAGATGTTAGTTCAGGTCTGAGCTCTTCAAAGGACTCACCTACAACTGTTGCCTTAGGCCGGTCAAGCTGAGCCTCTTTGACAGCAAGGAGGGGGAGGGGGTTTGAACGATTTCCTCTTGCTGTATTGATTACACTAAAATCCTCCAGGCACGTCCCCGTGCGGAGCTTCACGGGCAGCAAACGCACAAATTGACCCGGCAAATAAATAATTAATGAGGCTGTGCTTTATGTGTACACATACAGATTTGAGGAGTTTATTATGAGTTTATAATGATCGCTCTGGATAATGAGGTAATCATATCCCTGAATTTATACACAAAGTCGTACCTGAGTGATTACAGTCACCTGACATCCAGCGTTGCGCAGTGACTTGATGCATAATTCATGAGCTCCAAAAGAAGAGAGGGGATTATCCTCATCTGTGTTGTGGGAGCGACAGATAAATGAGGGTGTTTATTTCAGTTGGAACTGCAACCACAGGTGGGGGTGTTCTGCACAGCAAGGCCTGACGTACTTATCTTAACTTTGTCGGGGGGGAGGGGTCTGGGGGGGTTGGGGAGGGTTGTCTTGGCATTGATTCTTGGTTGCTGTTGCTGAATCACTGCATCAACTAAGAGATGCCAGACTAGAGGTTTGAAGACTAGAGAGTTTCCTGTTGGAACTCTCAGCAAGGGAATAAAAGTGTGGAATAAAAAAACTGCACAAGGAATGAATTTAAAAAATGTTTTTCTCCAGTCCTTAAGATTTTTACTCATGTTCCTTATAATAGAAGTAATGATCATCATACTTACTGTTCAATTTTTCATTTTAAAACATTCTTCACTGTAGCTGTAAAATGCTACTTCTGCCCGTTTTGGAAAGCTAAACCATGGACTTTTTTTCTTTAGGAATGCTGACAGAATATATTTGGATGGAAAAGATCATGATCAAGGACCATGCAAACTGGGTTTTCATCTTCATAGGTGAGCAAACGGCAGCAGTTATAAAAAAAGATTGAATGAGTTTAAATTTGATGTTTTTGTAATGGGTAGTAGAGCTGCAGTTGTGCTGCCTGCCTTTCTTTGTAGAGCAATGTCAATTACCTCACTGATCCCAGTTTAACCTGCATTGCTCGCTAGCAGCTCAACACAGAGTTACAGCATTTCATACATGGAGGCCCAACAGTAGAGCCATGTAGAGAGAGAGAGTCGCGTCAGCAGAAGTTCAAAATGCTTGATGGTCACGTGATTCACGTGTTTCCTTCAGATAGTTCCACAAAGTTCTTTGCGGGCAATTTAACTGTTCCCATAAACACAGAGTGACATATCTGCGTCTTTTGGTACTTAGCCAGTCACTAAATGCATTGATTTGCAATATTTCTATAGAAAACCAACATGTGTGTGTAGTTACAACAATATGATATATTTAAAAGTCAAATTCGCTACTATTTTAGGATTAAACGGCTATCGTTACTTGCCGTGTTGACATGTTGGGTTATTATGAACATTCAGTATTATAGATATTATGTTCTTAAACTTGTATGGTAGTTAAGATCAGTCATATCCTAATGTCTATTGATATACTTAGAGGGGGGGGGAGGGAAGGAATGTTTCAAAGTTGAGATCAGATTCATTTTCTAACATTAACACATCTTTAATTAATGGTAGTTTCAGTAATCCCAAGGCCTAGATAATCTTAATGACTTGACGACTACTGTAAACTCTATGAAGGACAGAAGGAGAAGGAGCCAAAGAAATTAGTTTGGCTTGCATATGAAAAATATCTGCTATTAAAAATGTACATTAAAAAACATCACATCCAGACAGGACAGGACATAATAAACACATCTATTTATATTTGTTTGCACAAATATAAACATATTTTATGTATCCTGTCTTTTTACTATGCACATATTTTCTGCAATGGATTCATTAAATAAAGCTATAACTAACTCAAGCATAAATAGCCTGGCCGGCAGTTTGTCTTTGCCCTTTTCTCCATGTTCTCCTTGCATATAGTCCGCAACTTGGTTTGCTCTGCTGCATGGAGATGCTTCAGTCACTCTGAGAAAGGAATACAATGTTTGGTTTCTCCTCTGACACAGAGAAGAAAAAAAACTGCTGGCTCAAGTCACTGAATTACTCAATTATTCACCATCAAAAAAGATTACAACAACAACGTGACGTTGCACACGGTCCACAAACAAAAGCCACACCACTGGGAAGCTTAATGCTTTGCTTATTAAAAATAAGGAACAAGTAAAGAATCGCAAAACCCAGGGAGTTGAGACTTGAGGGTGCCGGGTGGGTGTCCTGTCTTATTGTAGGGAGTCTTTAGGCTGAGTTGAATCTCCCCGTGGTTCTTGCCATTAATCCAAAATCAACTAAACTGAAACGTAAATAACAAATAATAGTCAGCACAATCACAAAGCCTGCAAACATCCAATCCGTAAGTCTTATATTTGGTTTGTCTTTAAAGTCTCCAATATGCGCTATAAATCCATATCAATAGCGACGTATCACGAAAATAGCTTTCTTTTTATTGTGTAACTTACATAAGCTCATACTCCAAAATGGATGATATCCTAATTTTACTTCCTTCACCATCTCTCTACAAGCTCATGCCCCAATGTTATGTTTAACTAATATCTAACTCCCATCCACCCTGTGAAAAACCACATTCAGAAGACTTTTCTAAGGTTCAACAACAGAGGATGAAATGACATTAAGAGCAGGGCTTTCACAATTACTAGGCTGTTTATGGTTAACATTATGGGTTGCTTACTTTACTCAGTATCCTAGCCTAATCGGTTATCTGTTAATGTTTCTTAAATCTACGAATTTAATCAGGGATAATCCACTGACTTACTTTAATATACAACCCCAATTCCAATGAAGTTGGGACGTTGTGTAAAACATAAATTAAAACAGAATACGATGATTTGCAAATCCTTTTCAACCTATATTCAATTGAATACACTACAAAGACAAGATATTTAATGTTCAAACAGATAAACTTTATCGTTTTTTGCAAATATTCATTCATTTTGAATTTGATGCCTGCAACACGTTCCAAAGAAGTTGGGACAGGGGCATGTTTACCACTGTGTTACATCACCTTTCCTTTTAACAACACTCAATAAGTGTTTGGGAACTGAGGACACTAATTGTTGAAGCTTTGTAGGTGGAATTCTTTCCCATTCTTGCTTGATGTACGACTTCAGTCACTCAGCAGTCCATCAGAGATGCTGGCTTTTGAACTTTACGCTGATAACAATCCAGACAGTCCTTTTCCTCTTTGGCCTGGAGGACATGACATCTATGATTTCCAAAAACAATATGAAATGTGGACTCGTCAGACCACAGGACACTTTTCCACTTTGTGTCAGTCCATCTCAGATGAGCTCGGGCCCAAAGAAGCTGGCAGCGTTTCTGGGAGTTGTTGATATATGGCTTTCGCTTTTTTTTGGGTTTAGTTTTTGAGTTTTAACTTGCACTTGTAGATGAAGCGACGAACTGTGTTCACTGACAGTGGTTTTCTGAAGTGTTCCTGAGCCCATGTGGTAATATCCATTACAGAATGATGTCGGATTTTAATGCAGTGCCGCCTGAGGGATCGAAGGTCACAGGCATTCAATGTTGGTTTTCTGCATTGCTGCTTACTTGCAGAGATTTCTCCAGATTCTCTGAATCTTTTGATGATATTATGGACTGTAGATGATGAAATCCCTAAATTCCTTGCAATTGCACATTGAGAAACGTTGTTCTTAAACTGTTGGACTATTTGCTCACGCAGTTGTTCACAAAGTGGTGAACCTCGCCCCATCCTTGCTTTTGAACGACTGAGCCTTTCAGTGATGCTCCCTTTATACCCAGTCATGACACTCACCTGTTTCCAATTAACCTGTTCACCTGGAATGTTCCAAACAGGTGTTTTTTGAGCATTCCTCAACTTTCCCAGTCTTTTGTTGCCCCTGTCCCAACTTCTTTGGAAGGTGTTGCGGGCATCAAATTCAATATGAGTGAATATTTGCAAAAAAACAACAGTTTATCCGTTTGAACATTAAATATCTTGTCTTTGTAGTGCATTCAATTGAATACAGGTTGAAAAGGATTTGCAAATCATCGTATTCTGTTTTTATTTATGTTTTACACAACATCCCAACTTCATTGGAATTGGGGTTGTACATCTTAATTTCATTCAGATGTGCTTTTTATATACAAACTGATCCTTTAAATGTTTCACCCTTTAAAAGTGCATCACAACTGGTCTATTCTGCTGAAACTCGGCTGCGCTGCTAGTATTTGCTGCTAACTTCTGGGAAATATTGAGAGGCTCCATTGCTGGAAAAAACTGGTCCATTGGAGTGAATGGAGTTGACGCTACTCTCTCTCTACATGGCTCTGCTCAACAGTGCCCTAATTCATCTAATGACAGAGCTTATTGAGAAAATATTTTATTTCTTTGTAGTCATTACAAATATCAGGTCATTTTCCCCTGACCATTAGAATTTTCCGCTGGCCATTAGAATGCTTGCAGAAAGAAAACACATTGTTTGTTGGCAAACCTCAGAAAAACTAAACATCATATATTCTGTGTATCATTAAGATACTTTCAAGTATCGCAATACTCCATATTGTGTTTTGCATGTAAATTGGTTCTAAAGGCCAAGATCTTGCCTAAATGCCTCTCCTTGTTTGCAAGTTATGCTTCTTCCTTCCTTCCTTTAAGCTTGTTTCTATCTTTACACCAGATTCACTATTTTATATACTTAATGAGCGCCATGAATCTATTTGCATTACAGTTCTGCACATACAAATCACTACGTGGAATGTCCCTTGAGCAAAAAAGGGCTGTGAGAGAATGTAAACGAACCTGAAGCCATCATTTCTATCATCAGCCAATTTATGAAGAGTGACAGATTCTCAAAAGATGATGAGAAACAGATCATTGTGTTAAACGTCAGGTAATGAGTTCAGTTCTGGCCTACAAATGAACTAGCGTAATGCATTATGTAGATATGAATAAACTACTAAAACAATACAAGAAATCCTCTTTTAATTAGTCCTTTAAGAATTATTGAACACTGGTGTATGTTAGATGTAACACTAGAGCCTAAAATAATAGATTCTTGTGTAGTAGGG
The DNA here is from genome assembly GCF_015220715.1 of Pygocentrus nattereri. Classification (NCBI taxonomy): domain Eukaryota; kingdom Metazoa; phylum Chordata; class Actinopteri; order Characiformes; family Serrasalmidae; genus Pygocentrus; species Pygocentrus nattereri. The sequence goes on along the minus strand of NC_051217.1, from coordinate 30,656,410 downwards.
ATAATTAAGAAGAAAAGGCATTGACATATGCACACTAATACTGTATATCTTAATGGAATGCACTCTGCATGTGAATAGGCTTGACACACTTAATCTTTTTTCTTTTGTTTTCATTTCAGTTGCCTCCTATTTGCTCTTTACTGTTGACTGCACAGCCCTGACAAGGTGACACTTACAAGCGAATGACTATTCTCAAGCTATACGCACTTCATTATAACTGGCTGGAGCTGCAATGAAGATAACATGGCGACAGCGCTGTTTAATTCTCCGAGCCGCTATTTAGAGAGCTTAGTATGGATATTCCCAGACACACACACTGATGCTGATAAGTCCATGCCTTCACAAAGGGGAAAGCGCCAACCTAGCCATTCTTTAAGCTTATCTACCTAATTACACTCCGCACAATGGAACTTAGATAAAGCCTCCTTTGATCGTGTCCCCAGCATTGTTGTGTGCTTCCTTCGAATGTGTGAATGAACTTCAGATCATAAGCAGCCCTCCCGCCCCCCCCAAGTCATGAAGGTTCATAAAATAAACATCTGCCGGAGACAAGCGGCCTTTCACAAGGCCATTCCCAATCCTCTGCCTTTTCATAAAACAAATTGGAAAATAAATGGTTGTGCCCAGATCAGGAGCTTATGATACGTCTAATATGTAATTATTTGCTGAAATGCACCTACTCTCTCCCTGACACTGTCAGCTTCAAACCAATCCCAATTTCACTTTTAGCTCCTATTATAGTGGCCTTGCTTTTAATACAAGCCTAGACCTGCCAAGCCGCATATAATGGATTAAATGAAACATAATGAGATTGGCCTGTCACTATTCAGTGGTGAAAGAAAATGAAAGGAAATCACAGGGTGCCAAGATGCTACAGGGTTATTGATTTCTGCACTGTAGTTTCTGGTAATAACAGTGACATGACTGATTGTGTCTGTTTTGGAATCATAAATAACAATGACTGAAATGCATAGATCCATTTGCACTATATAACCTTGGTATTCATGGCTACATTATAATTACATTTAATTAATTTCCAGTCAACATTTCAGTCACAGAATGACACAACAACCAAATATAACAAGAATCTTGATTAAGGCTATGTTTACACAGCAGGTAAAAGTGGTCCAAATCTGATTTTCGCACCAAATCCGATTTTTTTGTTTGGCTGTTCACATTATGTTTTAAACGTGATCTGTATGTGACTTCAGTCTGAACAGATCAGCTGCTAAACCGACCCATATGCTCAAAAGAACAATACTTCACGTCAGGTAAACGGTCATGACGGGCAACGAACGCCTGTCGTTTCAGTGTCGTCTTCGCCAGCATCACGAGCGATGAAGTTCCAATGGTTGACAGCTGGACTTATCACCTATAGTGTGTTCGAGTTCACCGTAAAAAGGACACGTTATTCGGTCACGGCTTCTTCTTCGGTTCGTGTCCTCTTTACTTCTCCGGTCGCGCTCGGCTATTTCGTTTGAAACCTCTTTGAACACGGAGCGGTTTGGATGAGTCTCTTCTGTTTTTCTGTACAGAAACATCTGCCTAAATGTTTATGAGTCCCAGCAGCGTGAAATTATTACAAATGGGGAGTTGGACTGACGTAAAAGTCGCATTAATTCCGATCTGGCTGTTCAGACTGAGTCGCATTCCCGCAGATATGGATTGGATTTCAAATCAGAACTGAAAATTCAATGCGTTTTTTGCTGTTCACACTACCACAGAAATGACACATCTGTGTCACATTTGATTTGAGCCACATTTACCTGCTGTGTAAGCGTTAGTGTGTACACTCTTTGCCTTTATTGCAGCTGCCATTCCTTTTGGGAATCTTGCTTTCAATATTTCAAAGAAACCTGTAGGGCTATTTTTCCACACCTCCAAGGTTCAGTCTTTGAAGTTGGTTACATTTTCTGCTTCTCACAATCCAAGTAAACCCAAACACATTCAGTGATGTTGAGGTCTAGACTTCAGGGTGGTCTGTCCATTGTTCTGAGAACACCAGCAACTTCTTTATTTGATTTATTTTCTTCTTTTCTGTCTATTTCCTTTTCTCACAGTTTCCTGACAGCTACACGTCCTTTCAGACTCGCAGTGCTGGATTGTCCTCTGACAGTAGAAGGATAGACTACACCTGTGGATTTTTTCGGACAGATCAAGGGCCGAGCTCTCATCTCTATTAAGGATGAAAATGCTGTTTATTTGATGGTGACAGTTTTGGTGGGTCTACCAGGCATTACATGGTTGTTAGGAATCCCATTTTCTTTATATCTTTTAGTATTTTTTAACTCCAGTTTTAAAAACATTTTTTTTTATCTTTATCTTAGCTCTTCCAAATACAAATGGTTTATCTTATATCCAATCTCCAGAAACATCTCCTGAAAAATTAGTAACTTGTACCTAAATGAAGTTTTGACTGGAAATTCAAGAAATGAAGGATAGTCTCAGGCTTTTGCTCAGTACTGTATGACGTCGGTAATTAATATAAATGGGGAAAATAGTCAAATAGCACAAACCCTGATGTCTTTCTCTTTTACTCGTGTTATTATTCCATCCTATTTTCAGGCTCATCATATTATATTTAACTGCTGTAAGAATTTTCCATTAATGCCTGCCTTGGATTTTCCATTTCACTCGTCATTACTTTTACCATGAACGACTTTGTCTCAGTACATTATAGCTATTATGGCATTTCTCCCACCAAAACAAGAGCGAAACTTATGATCAGGATCAACACTCCATTTAACCAGATCATATAATCTGTTGCACAATAAGGAAGCTAACTTCCAGCTTCCTGTCAAGCTGCCGTCTCTGATTCGACTGGGAGCATAGTGTATCACTCAAATGTCATTCAAATATGTGTGTGTCAACCGAGTATGGTGCTTTAGTAGGCCTGGTCTGTTTGCCCCTATGACCTCCTCCTTTTCTCCCTCCACCAGCTGTGTTTGAGGTAGAGGTCCAGCCCCCTGTTCCTTCTGAAGCCATTCTCTTCACACCAGGGTGGAAGCTGCTCCCATGGAAGCTGCCAGATCAATGTAAATGCAATGCATCTCATTCATCCATCATGGCCATGCCAGAGGTCCTACTGCTGATATGAATAACACGCTAATCCCCAAGTGGTGTTGAAAACATGATATGAAATTATAGCTTGTGTTCTCAGGTTCATGTTTACAGAACAGTCTTGGGTGGAACCATGAGCTATAGCTATTACAGAACCTTAAGAAAAGGAGCATGGCAAAGACGTTTTGTCTGAAGCAGCACTGTGGAGAGATCAAGTCTAACACAGTGTGGTGATTTCTCTGCCCAAACTGACCTCAATTAACTCATCTGTAAAACAGCAGGTGTTGTATGTGTGTTCGAGCAGGGAAATCAGTAAGCAGTGCTGAACTGCAGCTTTCTAACATTTGAGCATCCCCACCCTAAAGAGATGCACATCTGTGTTACACAATATGCACTACATGGACTAAGTGTTAAGATGTGAGATACATTCCAACAACCTTTCTCATGTATGCACAATTCACTCTTTAGGATGTAAGCAAAGTCACTCAGAGTGCTTTAATGTTAAATGTTCCAATCTATAGAATCTAACCGACGTCACAGTTGTGGTGAAAGGAACCAGACATCTGACGTGTTTAATGCCACTATAAGGTTCTTCACAGACACGTATGGATATGCTGCCTGATGCCGGAGACATTTGTGATGGTTTTGAGGTGGTTCTGAGGAACATGCAGGGCGTTGTAAGGCAAAACTTTCCCCAGGGAAAACCATTTCTCCAACAGTCACTTTGACATATTTAAACTCTGTAACTGTTTGTGTTGTAGACATAACGACCCCTGTTCCTATGGGGTCCATTGTAAAGAAGTCTGAGTTTCTCATAAAAAAAACCCTCTCAATGACTTTGTGAACATCTCGACTTAATTATACAGAAATTTCGGAAAAATGGGTGGACATCCCATAAATGGTCAAGAGGTCAAGCTGTGTCCTTAATATAAGTCTATACTGAATGGAATGTACTAGTATAACAGGTTATCTGTAACTAATTTATATCGTGTGGGCTCTGGTATTGTGTTGTACGTCATTTGACTGCTCAGATATGGTAACCTGTCAGCGGCCAGTCTTCACTGAGGCCATGTGTTGTGTTTTGGGGGTCTGAGGCGGCGTCACACAGCGCCCATCATAATGTCTCACACTTTCTAACAACTAGCCATTTCCCAGCAGTGAGGGAGGGAAACGAGCCGGCGCTCTCAGCAGCCTCTCACGGGTCTCCTTCCCCAAAGTCTGGAGCGCCACAAAGCACCGAAAAACACGCGAAGATGAAGGGAAGACTCTGTTTAAAACAACATGTCAGGTTTTTCTCACCGTCGACGACCACATGAAGAACACGCTTCGCTTGGATTTCGCCCCGAGCCCACCGGAGAGCAGAGCCGGAGAGAGGAGAGAGGAGTGAGGAATCTGCCCTGCACGGCGGTCTGAACTACCACAGACTTTTATCTGCAGAGGGGAGATCTTCACTTTCTTCACGGCTCGTATCTTGGGATAAACCTCGAGAAGAGGACGCGATGCGGGGAAGACGGCAGGATTTTCCGCCGAGCTAATTGTGCTAATTTGGGATTATCGGCGCGGCTCTGCTCGGTTTCGCCTGTGAGCTTTAATTCAGCCCCGGTCTCATACACCACCTTCCTGAGGGGCTCCATGCATTTCAAAAGGTCAGTATGGGTTTTTTTTTTTTTATTATTGCAGCTTTTATACAGCCCACAGCTCCAGTCTGTCGGTAGAAATGTTTAATAACGTTGTTATTTCACACGGAGTGAAGCTGTTGGCTCGCCGTCTTGTTGCCGTTGAACCTCCGAACATTTTAACCCTCATTTTCCTGTGAAGATCCCTTTAGCTTTGTTTCCCAGAGCACGCTTAGGATTTAGGATACCTTTCACAATGACTTGGTATCGGCCTTAAACGTCTCTCTGTGTCACAAATGCGCTTTTTTTCTGTGATGAAAACTAGTTTAATTGCACTTTAGATTTCAGTCTATCACATCAAACCAATCTGACAGCCCAGCCTTATCAATTCTTCGACTCTACTTACTGAAATAGAGGATGTGGATGTGTTTCATCCCCTTTCCATACTGTAAACTGGCTGTGCCTTTTCAGTTTTTAATTTACTGCCTGCGGGGCCACCACAACAGATATTTACTACGGCGGTGATGATAAAGTCCATTAACTGAGCTCGGCTGATTTAGCCCGGCCACATTAAGAGTAATATTACCGTCTACTGTTTGGTCTCTGTGATGCACTGATCTGTCCCTGTTCAAACTGTTTTACGCCTCTGGATTGGTGAAACGGGGTCAGCAGTGGACAGCATAAATTAATAAAAAGTTGTGTTAATCCTCACGGGGCCATGTGCACAAGACAACTTGCCTCCTCCATCACTCTCTCCCACAGTACAAGCGCCATCTATTGGACGGTTATAAACTGAATGTAAAAATATGGTTCATGTTGGGTTTTTTTTTGTGGAAAACCTCTTCAGGGTTCACTGAGCAGATCAATGCTTCTCTTAAAGGCTTATTACAAACTATAATTAGTCACTGATTATCCAGCATTTTGACTCCGTGTGCTGTTGTTTCTCATCATGTCTGATTATCTTTGACAAATGTGACAGGCCATTTTTCCCATACTGTTCACATAAGTGGGATTTATCAGGACCCTTTATAGTCAGGAGAGCTGAGTGGTTTCGAACCAGACACTGATACTCTATAACAAATATATGACGGAGGCGTTATAACCGACACTTTGGCTGTTGTGTGCAGTGTGTACACGTAAACATTTTAAGCCTATGACAGCCAAATACAGCAGACAACACAGACTGCAGCAAATCAAAGGACTCTGATAACCTGATAACCTCTGTCTACGTTTCAGGAAATGGGGTGCTTTTGTAACATTTTATAGCTGGGTATTTGTGATTCATTTTTGTGGTCATTGTTTTCTTGCAGGTAATCAAAAAGTTAAGAGTATATTTAATGACACTGGGTGCTGTTAATATTATTCCTTTTAACCATAACAATGGACTGATGGATTGATTGACAGGTTGGTCAACGGTGAGATAACACTCTGCTTTTCAAGATTTTTGGTTACCTGTTTAAAGTTTCTTCTCAAGCGGAAGACGGTTAAATATTATGTGGCCTAATACGCCTAAACTGTCTGGATAACTGATTGGTTCCTAATTCCCTGATAAGATTACAGACAGAGGTGGGCGATACGGCAAAAACAGAACCTCGTGATACTTCCAAGACATTCTGATGAGGGATTATGTGCATCGCAGCATTTCAATTTCCATGGTTTGATAAGTCAGGATAAAAAAAAGACAAAAAATACTATCAAAAACTATGAATACACAACGATCTACATACTATATGGCACTACATCCGAGTGAAAAGGACTGATTAGGATTTCTTTGTGATGAAATGCAGTTTTACAGGGAAGTGCTGACAATATTCCTGATATGACTAGGAGAACATGTTGTGACATCAGTTGTCATGATCACAATAAATATGGTCATACTGCCCATCTCTTACCTACTTACAGGTCGGTTAAACCAGAGCAGAAATGGCTTAACTAATGAGTAACTAATAAATAATTAAAAGGAAAATGGAACAATGGAACTCAAGTGAATTAAAGCAATCATCCCTCCCATTCGAAAGAAAGTACATGTGACAGTAGGAAAAGAAGGCACACGTGAGCTTTGCAAGGCTGATGTCTGTGTTAAGCCTTTGAGACAATGGTTGTAAATATACCAGTCTGGGGAAGAAAGCAGTGTGGTTTGACGCGTCATTTTAACTCTACTTTTGAACAGGTAGTTGATGAACGCCAGAGGAAGCTGTCAACCCACATTGTTGTTTGCCCATTTGTAAACATAATGGTTTACTGGGTTCTTCTGGACTAATACTACTACTCAAAACCTGCGTGACAACATTTTACAAAGCACTGGAGGGTCACTGGAGGCAAAGGGCTGCACTGATGTATTGGTTCATTGGTGCATGTTATTGCTGGAAAAAACACTATATGACTAAATACACACACACACACACACACACTAACATTATATATATATATAAATGTAGGTGTGTGTGTGTATACATCACTGGTGTCGGAACAAAATCTCCATTTTTGTCATTTTTAAGTTTTTGACATAATCTGAAACTACCAGTTGCCTTTTACACTGTGTGCAAATTTCATGATGAATGGACCAAAAGAAAAGACCCCAAATGACCAGAAAAAAATTCTGGTTCCGTTGACTTACATTAAAAAGTAAAGTAGTTTTCTTCTTCTCCTGTAGTTACCATGTTGGAGATACAAGGTTATGTTCAGACAACAGCTATATATATATATATATATATATATTTGCATATACAGGTCTGAGCACACACACACGCACACACACATATATATATGTGTGTGTTTGCTCAGACCTGTATATGCGAAGATATTCATTGCCTCCTTTCATACTGACATCATGCTTTCTACAAATAATCAAATAATACTGCGCTTACTGGAGGAGAGGTTTGGAAAAGGTTACGGGAAAACACTGACATACATAAAATGTATGTAATTTGTACTTCTTATAATGTTGTTTTCTCTGGAAATAAATGCTTATTGCCCAAATAAATAGCTTTTAAAATATTAAACTTTTGCAGAGTACTGTACACTGTAATAAAGAACTGTAGGCAAAACTGAACAGGTTTTTCAGTCCAAGTGACATAATTATTCCCTATTTATTCCCATAACGAACAGAACATGTTCATTAATCATGTCTAGACCACTGCTGTCTGCATGATCAGCAGCCTTTCCCACCACCGGCTCAGGCTGAAGCAGCTACATTTGAAAAAGCAGGGTCGTCATTTGAGACTGCTGAGAGCGGGAGGGGGGGGCGGCGGCCGCTCATTGGCTCTGCTCGCTGTAGGCTGCGCCGCTGACTCCGCCGCGCTGGAGAGCGTCCGCGCTTCACGACGCGCTCAGGAATTCAGCAGCAACGCGAGGAGACGTGAGCAGCGGCGCACGAGCCTGAACTCGGCTAAAACCCTTAAACGGAGGCATGATTTCGGAGCGCAGGCTTTCTTCAGCAGCAGCAGCAGCGAGCCAAAACACTGGAGCCAGCAGCTTAACCAGCTTTTGTTCCCCTCGCTGTTTCTGAGCAGGGAGAGGAAAGCAGCGCTGTCCCGTGCTGGATGGATGGTTATGGGGAAAGGAGCGCGAGCCTCGGCGCTGGAAGTCGCCAAGATCCTCTTCGTGTTTCTCTCCTTCTGTCCGGACGGTGAGTGTGCGACTTCTCCACCTTCACACACTCGCAGCGGGCTGGGTGGCTTTTCTAAGAAGTTAGCTAGTTTAACTAAAGTTGGCTACAGCGGGCGGCTGTGAGAGGGGGTGGTGGTGGGGGGGCTTCGTGTTGTCTGTGCGGTGGGTTTAAAGACGGTTTAATGCGGTCCGGTTAGCAACAGAGCGGCCTTACCGTTAACGCTAACTAACAGCAGGTTAATGCTGTGTTAAGCACATGTCGAACTAACTTCGGTCCGCAGCCGTGTGTGAAACAAGCTTCTCTTGAAACTCTTCCGGCGCAGATTTCGGTTTTATCAGCGGGCTTAAATAACGCAACCAGCCGAACGACATGTTAGCGTCGCTGTGTGAGAGGGAAATTCAAAACGCTAACGTTTACCTGAACGTTAACTTAGCCGTGGCCTCAGTAGACGAGGACATAAAACATGGGGTATTCTAGTTTAAACAACCGTCCATACGGGGGCTAACAGAAACGAAATCGTGTAAATACCACTTTAAAGGCTGTACCGTGGTCTCGGTGTCTCTCCGGGCCTGGTTTGAAGTGTTTCTGCCGGGTGTTGTTAGTTCGCCGCTCCAGCATTCCTCCAGAGGCGAAGCGCTGTTTTGTTTGGGGGAGGGGGAAGTAGCCCACTCTCCATCACGCTCTTCTGCAGCATACTTCGCTTTTTACTAACTCGTAGATCATCAGTCCGTTTAACTGGGTTTGGTTAAAACGGAGTAACTTGTAGCTTTATTTCGGAGGCACACTGAGTGAGTTTAGGTCTGAAAGCAGAGCAGAGGGCCAGTCCTGCATGTTTAATCTGGTTTCACACCTTATCGAGTTGGCTGTCACGTTAGTTAACGCCAAACAAAGGGCTTTCACACCAGCGATAGTCTGATTTTTGAGATTTTGTTGTATATCAGATAGGTGATAAATCCCCTTTGTTTCCTAGAAGGTGTTAGATCTCTTAAAAATTCCTGCAGTAATGAAAAACTTGCTTTTAATAATCTTTCACTGTTGTTTTCAAATAGCATACATTTGTAGTAGAACTTACAGGTTCATGTAGAGAGTCCAGAAATTGCTTTTATTTCGCACTTGTGGTCTTCAGCTACGCTATGGTTTTAATTAGGTAACATGGCTAAGGGAAACATTTCCTCTTATTCCCTTTCTTTCCCCAAAACCTCTACCACGTCTCATACAACAGGTAGTCTGCCCTTGTGGCAGCCCCTGTAATCCAATCTGTGTTTGAAATTGCATTTGCCTTTGATTACAGCCCTTTCTTGCAGTGGACAGGTGGCTATCTTATATCCAGTTTGACCTGTGGAATGGTGAGAGCTCCTCTCTGTTCCGCCCTCTGGTCCTGGAGCCAGTTTCTCTCCAGAGATCCTGTTTCTTTAAGGGAGCCGTCGTTACCCCCCCTGCCCCGCTGGCCTGCACGCCTGATGAAACTCTACCTAATCCCTTTACACAGGGCTAATTTATGACTCCGCTGGTCTCCTCTCAATGGCAAATTACATTGTCTTCATTCAAAGCCATAAGACCACCTCTTCCACACACCCCCACAGACACTCTCTCTCTCTCTCGCTCTCTCTCTCTCTCTCTCTCTCTCTCTCTCTATCTATCTCTCTCTCTCTCTCACACACACACACACACACACAAACACATCCAATCCTCTGCCCCCTTCCGTTAACGCCAGCAGTGAATTCTTTGAGAGGTGCATTTGTCCTCGGCTTCTAAGGGGGAGGTGACTGACACCCACTGTGTTTTTACTCACAAAGCCCCTATAAATCTGCTTAGCAATGCAAAAGAAGGGAGATCTGGGGTGTGAATCTGTGCATATTTGCAGTAAGATGATTAGCTCCTGTAACTGACCAGCTTTTAGCAGCATGTCTGTGCTTGTGGATATAAAAAAAAACACTTTGTTTTCTTTCTGTATTTGAATTCATGGTGAGGTAATGAAGTTGCAGTAGGTGATTGAGGTTGAGAAGTTTCTCTGTAGTGATCTCAGTTTAGATACTTGCATATTAAAGTTGATATAGGGATATTATTCCATCAGAGTTTGCATAGTTTGCAGATATAAGAGATTTTGCAAAGCATCAACTTATTGATGAATTCAAAGCAGGTATTCATCCGACTCTTATGTTTTCTTAAAACAGACCACAATGGACTGATTTTGTATGTAATAAAGTGCACTTACACTTGGTGGATGTTGGCAGCACTGAGAGTCTTGGGGCACACTTTCACTGGAATGTTTGCTTTTTCATTACACTTAACTCTGCAGTTGCATGATGAAGCCTACAATTTTGTTTGAAATCTGCAAACAACAGTAAGAGCTCTTTGACAAGGTCAGGGCATAAATATTAACAGTGTGAAGAATCTAAGTAGGGAGTAAAAAGTGCAGTATTTGATTGAGTTATTGTCTCAGCACTGAAAGAAGTAATCAACTTTAGTGTCTCAATTGAAGTAGAGCAATCTTTTACAGAGCAGAATTTATAAGAACTGTTTTATTTTAAAAGATTTGTTTAATTATAGGTGTTGATTTCTATAACATCTTTTTGTTGGCTGGTTTAATATGTGGACCATGCCTTCGGAATGATTTCATACTGTGCTTTATTTGAAACTGCTTGAAGTCACTGTTGCTGCAGACCTGACTGTTTTACTTATGTAAAAATGTATCTGTGCATCTTGATGCATGAATTTAAACGTAGTGATTCAATTGCATTATTTTTGGAATGTTAGAATAGTTTTTTTTATCCCCTTCATTTTTTATCAAAATAAAAGGACTGAGCTGTTTTTAAATTTTAAAAAGCTAGATGTTGTTTTTACTCTAGACCCCATTACTAAGAAGTTCCTCCCATCACATATTTAAAAATAATTCTGAATCATACCAAAAAATAAATAAATAAAAAAATCAACATGCTTTCATGCAGTGAGCAGTGAGTCAATTAATAGCTTGGTCCAGATCAAACAGAATCCAGTCATGGTGGAATTTTAAGATGCACTGAATAGTTACTTAAAAGATTATAATCAGTAATAATAGTTCAGAGGTAAGACATTATCACAATTAGTGGCATCTGGATGTTCATGTTCCTTCTGTCTCTCCCACAGTCTCACTGCAGTGCAAGATTCTGAAGTGTAACTCAGAGTTCTGGGCATCCACCCCGAGCTCCGGCCCCAAGGAGGAGTTCTGCACAGCGCTGCGCGCCTACAGCAGTTGTGTCCGTCGCACAGCCCGCACCTGCCGGGGTGACCTGGCCTACCACTCTGCCCAGCATGGCATTGAGGACCTCATGACCCAGCACAACTGCTCTAAGGAAGGCCCAACAGCCTCACCCCGTGCCCGTACACCTCCGCCCCTGGCCCCACCCCTACCGCCACAGACTGATGTCCATGTGCCCTCAGATGGCCCCGAGGTGTGCCACTATGAGCGTAGCCTCCCGCGCCACTCCGCACCACCCAACTACACGCACTGTGGGTTCTTCGGAGACCCACACCTGCGCACCTTCAATGATGACTTCCAGACATGCAAAGTGGAGGGCGCGTGGCCACTCATCCACAACAAGTACCTGTCTGTGCAGGTCACCAACACACCAGTATTGCCCGGCTCTGCAGCCACCGCCACTAGCAAGGTGAGTGTGACCATGTGTATTCAGATACAGATGTTGCAGAATGGATGTCCTACGGTTGTTTTCCAATTTAACTTAAAAATGCAGAAAGTGCAGGGATTTCTTTGGTTACTTCAAAGAGTCATCAGCAGATGACATATACAGTCTACTGTGGTTTACTGTGTGACATGCTGTTATATATAGAAATATATAGAGGTATGTTACACATGTTAACAATTTTTTAGTTTTCAACTAGTCTTCAGACACCAAAGTTACCAGGAGGAATAAGTACATTAGGGGTAAGCAGAAAATAGTTGATTTTTTTCCCAAACTACTTTAAAATATGTCTACTTCTTCTTTTTTAACTGTTAAAAAAACTGACAGCAAAACTAGGAAACAGATTGTGATTGTATCTAAATCTCATTAGGCACTTTCTGGGTAACTTTTCTAATCTCTATGGCTTCAAGCAGTACAATGTTGCACATGGTTGCTGCTGTACTTCAGCAGTGAGCCAGTTAATAGTATGAATGTGGCTTAGTCCGAAGAGCAGACAGGGTTTATGCGTGCAGAGTCTGGATAGTATTTGGATCTGTTCCCCAGCAGATGAAGCTGTGATAAACACAACAGTTGATGAGGTCTTGATAAGGCCTTTTTTAAAGGAAGGGAATGCCAACAGCAAAGGAGCAGTAATAATTCAAAATGTTACCAGGCTCCGGTCCTCTTGTTTCTTTCTTCTAGCTTTTTTTTCAGTCTGCCAAGACCAGTGTTACTATATCTGTGACGGTCCTCACCATTGTTTGCATGTGCATTAAGGGCCTTGTTGTTTCAACTAAGTGCTCAGTCCATGCAGGAAACTGCAGATATTTTCTCCACATTAGCTAGCCCCCATACCTCATAAATTATCATTGTTTTGCTTTACGGTACATTGAATGGGGACATGGAGCCGCCTTGGAATTGGCCAGCTGTAAGGCCTTGAGGTGAAAGTGCAGAAACAGGAGTCTATGTGCATTGTTGCTGATGGCTAATTCATTTATTTTGCATGCCTCCCACCTCTAGCCACTGCTGCTGGAATTGTGCGACTGCTGACCATGTTGCTCTTGAGTTGTCCCTTGTATGACTTGTTGTATTAGCAGGAGGGCAGGAAGGGGAAGCATAAGAGAACTTTTTGGCTGGGGCCACATTTAGAAACAGACCAATTTTCCATCATCAAGATCTGCTAATGATGCACCATTAAGTAGATTGACCACAGCTCTTTTTTTAGGCAGTGGGAAGGAGGATAATGATATTTTTGTTAAGTTGTGTTCTGGAAACAAATGGCAGGTTAGGAGGCTGCTCAGCCCTTGACAAAAGGGAAAACAAGACTGTGGGCAGATGCCACCTGTGCAAACAAAGATCGTGCTGTTTATTGATGGGCCCCTTTTGCTTCAAACAACTTCCTGCTGCATTGTGAACAACAGGCCTGGGCTGCAGGCTTGCCGTTTGCCGTGACTAGGGTGATTGCAGGGTGATTTGGTTTTTACTCTCACCCTCCCCACCCCCTCCACCCTATGCTCCTCTCACAGAAATACATGCACAGCAACACAAACAGGATCGTCAGTCCTGAGGTCACATGGTGACAACAGCCTGCTGGCCCTCCTAATGAAAGCAACGCTAAGCAGAGCCAGAGTCAGGAACAGCCCTCCCTAATTAGCTGCAGTGCAGGCTGGGCACTCTCTGGCCTGGCGCGAGTCCACTCCCTGGAGCCGAGTCTAGGGTTCACAGGCCGTCCCCCAGCGCCATGAATGGATCGCCTTTGTGTCTGCACACTGAGGCCTGCTGTAACACAGACTAGGAGCTGTGTTTCTCCCGAGTGCGTTTACATTGGGCCTCCCCCTCCACATGTCCAGCAGCAGCTGAAATGTTACATTACAGAGAGGGCTGGGGGACTGCGACAAGCTGGTGGTTTAATTTGAGCCAAAGCACAAAGACAAGCCTCTGTTACAACCAGGCTCCCATCTCTCACCTTATGCAATAGGGCACTACAAGAAATGTTTCCAAAGTGTCACTTTGGCTTAGGCTATGAATAGTTTGGATTTAATGCAGTTAATTCATTTTAAGCATTAAAAAAGTTTGCAGAGAAACAAGAAGTCTAATTTAAAGGCTGTTACTGATGCTCTGTTCTGTGCAACACTCACACTGTGTAACTGTTTTGGAATATATTTGCATGTGTATGCTGTACGGTCACACAGCGAGGGTCATCTTATTAGATTTGCATTTACCTTGTTCCCCTTCTTCTTGAGCACCATGTTGTTCCACTGCATTTTTTTTGTATTGGATAAGAACAACTGCAACTGTTTCATGTTTGTCATTGGTTATATGTTGACTTGGCTATTTCCTTTATTGAATTAATGTTCTGAAACATGCATGTTTTCATAAGTAACTGAATCTAATTTGTTATTCAGTACTACTTTAAATGATCTTCTCCATTTATCTTTGCATTGCAGCTTACAATTATCTTCAAGAACTTCCAGGAATGTGTGGATCAGAAGATGTATCATGCGGAAACAGATGAGCTTCCGGCAGCTTTTGCAGACGGATCAAAGAATGGAGGTGACCGGCATGGGGCTAACACTCTTCGAGTGGTGGAGAAGGTTCCTGGCCAGCACGTTGAGATCCAGGCTCGCTATATTGGCACCACCATTGTGGTACGGCAAGTGGGCCGTTATCTAACGTTTGCGGTGCGGATGCCTGAGGAGGTGGTAAACTCTGTGGAGGACCAGGAGAATCAGGACCTTTACTTGTGCTTGCACGGTTGCCCTGCAAACCAGCGCATCGACTTCAGGACCTTCCAGGCGCGGGCTGCCGAGAGCCAAAGCTCAGCAAGGGCAAAACCTGAGAATCCTTCCCATGGCTTCACCTACCAGTCAGCCATGGCCAAGTGCAAGGAGCGCCTCCCGGTGGAGGACCTGTACTTCCAGTCCTGCGTCTTTGACCTGCTGTCTTCCGGGGACATCAACTTCACCCTGGCGGCTTACTATGCTTTCGAGGATGTTAAAATGCTGCACTCCAACAAGGAGAAGCACCACCTCTTTGAAAGGGATACTGACATGTTTAACGCAGCCCCCAGGGAATCTAACTTTGGCTTGTTGATTCTCTTTAACCTTGTTGCCATATCTTTGTGGACTGATTTGTGCTACTTGTGTCTGTAGTTTTCCGTGTAGGTGTCTTTTTGTTGTCTCGTGATGGTTGTTGGAAAGCTTTGTGTTTGTGGAAACACAGCTTTCTCCATTGTCGCGTCCAGAGGCTGAACCTGGGGGCTTTCAGTCTTGTATGTCATCACACCCACCCTAGCCATGGACTCATCTGTGTGTTGTCATTGAATGTACATCCATTGAGCCAGAGCAGGAGCAGTTCTGGATCTGTCACAGAGTTCAAACGGCAGGTTTCAGGACTTCAGGAGGCAGTGGTGAGAGACTCCAGGTCTTCTGGAGGCTCAGAGTGGGATTAAAACCCTTCAACTCCTCCTCCCTGCCCACCTCTTGTTCCCACTGAAGCAAGATGCCGCTGTGGGTGGAGGGGGATGATCCCCTTGCAGAAAGAAAATTGGGCGTTGAAGTTGTTCTCCAGCTGTCTACTGCCAAGAAGGGAGGCCTAGTATGTGTCTTCTGGAACAGGACTACGAGACATGACAGGAGCTTTTATTAACCTCTGTTGAAGAAGGGAGATCTGCAGGAGCTTCTTGTCTTTGATGAGGTTCCAGCTTTGGAAAAAGTGCAAGCTTTTTCTGGAAAACACCCCTAGCCAAAGCTGTGTCATACCAGTGAGTCGCGCTGACTATGTCGGGATTAATGAGCCATAACGGCAGGTCATTCTTGTAAAGTGTGTGCGTATCATGCAAGTGTGGTGGTGAAATGTTCTGTGTGTTTGTGTGTGTTCTTGCGAGCTGTAGGACAGAAATATTTCCGAATGTCTTTATATTGCACCCATGGTCCTAATTTAGCTCTGGCGTGGTGGTTCATGGGTCAGAAAGGAGATCTTGCTGCCTGCCAAGAGTTGTCTCCTTCATGAATTGGCAGGCAGTTTGGAAAAAAATTCCCATTTCACTGTTCCTGTGTCATAGTCATCCAACAGATTTTAAACACACCCACATTGCTTAGGCATTACAATCCTGGGAATATTTATAGCCTTTTCTGGTGTTACATTGGCTGTCTAAGTTCATTTGGACTCTGTTTGATTTCACCTATGAATGCAGCCCAGAATTAATTTGAGGGCACATAGCGAACAAGTATCTCAACGAATGTGTTTACTGAGTAAATGCCATTGTTTAGATGGGGAAGCTTGTAGTCCAAGCCATACGACTGGCCCAGGACTAAACGGACTTGTGTTGAGCACATGTACTTTGGAGGGAAAAATAAAATCAAGTCAGTTGGCAACTCAACAGCCATGAACACGTAGCAGAGGTGGAGATGTTGAGCCAAGAGGCTGACTTTTGGCGAAAGAGATGGGACCCAGGCTGATCCATCAGTCATCTTGACTGCTTCTCAAAGAATAAAGCCTCGCTCTCCATTTCAAAAGGGGTGTCGACGTGGCTGTGCTGTAGGGCCCATTTGACTCGCAAACTCTCTGTAGATCTGTGAATTTATGGTAGCGGCCTTTTGCCAAAGAACGAGCCCCACTGCCAGCGATTTCCCTGAACAGCTGAATTCTCCCCTGCTTCCCTCTTGGGACGTTTGTGGTTCGCTCAAATATTTGGATTCAAACCAGACGGCCTGGTTGTGTATAATACTGGAAGGTGCTGCTAAAGTAGAACGGGATGGATGGACTTTTCCTGTGCAGAGGCACCAAGGCATATGCCATGCATTTCTTGAGATGGTTAAGAGTGGACGGGGGGGTTAAGAGAGGAGTATCATTACACCTGTCACTAGACTTTTTATAGACGAACAAGAGAAGCATGCACAAACGCACACAGACACTGTTTCTTGGGGGTGGGTCCGGGTCCCAGTTTTTTTTTTGTGGCATTTCTCAATAGACTGAAACTTTTTTTTTTTTTATTATTATCTGGCAGATTTGGACAGTAGAGTAAGTAATAGCACCAGGAGGCCTGCTGTATTACGGTTATTTATAACATTCTGAACCACAAGTCTTGTACTTGGTAGAATTATGGTACTGAGTAATTCTTAAGATACCAGGAATTCAAAGGCTCCGTTTGCAAGTTTTTTTCTTTCTGAAGTCCAGACATGTCCACTATCATCATAATGTATCCCATGACACAGCTAACTGCTGAATGTGTTCCTTAAGTGTTCCATAAGGTTTTTGAGTTCAAAGTGGAAAAAAAATTAGTGTATTTAAACAGATGGAATTGTTTGAGACATAGTTTCTTCCTAGTAATTTATTTCTACACTGTAAAGCTCTACAGGCCTTAACTACTGCTTCAGAAGCCTGTGCTGGTGCAGTCCGTTCACGATTTTAAAAGAAATTCTCAAACTAAACAGCAAGAGGAAAAAAATAGACTCTCTTCGAATCTTGTGTTCGTGTGCTTAGTGTTGTCAGTTCTGTATAGCTCTAACTGTGTAATGTGAGTTGTACATACGTTTGTGAGGTGTTCATTTGGCAAAAGTGTTTGTGTTGAATTTTCAATCTTCTCTTTTTGGTTGTGAGTGGAATCAATGAATGTTACCTTTATATTTAAAGGGATATCGTGTACATGAATACCTCAAACACCACAAACAGTAGTAGCAGTTCTCTAAAACCTGATTGTGCTAAACCTAAATCCATATGGTAATTCAGTATGACACGAAATAAGCAGTTTTGTGGTGTTTGTGTTCATTACAAAAGCACTTTATGTTTTTATGCTCTTCTAGCTCTTACTTGGTTGAACTTGATTGTGAATAGAAGATTATCACACTTGTAATGTTAGAGGACAAAACGAGTGAATGAAACATTGATGTTAAACAGGCAGAAGCCAGACCGATCAAACTGGTTTTGTATGTAGGATTCAAAATGGTGCCACACACCACCTGTATATAATGTAAATTATTTATTGAACATGAAAATAAAAAATGTCTTGTTGAACTGTTTTGGATATGTGCTTCCTGAACTGTTTTAATGTGGTTTAATGGTTGTTTTTTATATGTGCAGTGTTCTCTCTCTCAACTCAGTACGGACTGCACCGAGTTTGTCTAAGGCTGCCCCCTGCTGGTTTTACCATCACACTACGTTGTTTTTAGCTCTACGTGACTTGAAATGGGAAGTGCCCTGTTTTTTCTTCTCCATAAATAATGGTAAAGTAATAATATTCAGGGTGGATTGATTTGAATGTCTTTTCAGAATAGTTCACAGTAGCAGTGGTAGAAACGCCTGGAGTGAGAGATTTATTACATTAGCTATGCAGCCTGATGCCTGAAACATTGCTTTGAGAACGTTTTGGCCTAAAAAATATTTTAGGTACTATTTTGCCTCACAACACCCTGCATAAAGAAAATCAAGATGTACCACTATTTTACCACCATCAATATTAAAAATACAACTCAGAAGACACATTTAGCTTCACTAGTCGTTTTGAATGGTAAATAAATTGGCTGTGTTTACGTCGTGGACATTGCAAGCCCTGGTTCTGTTCATTAGCATTGTAAATAAATCAGTTCATAAGTTTCTCTACAAACCACAATTCACAATTCAATACATCAGAAACACTGAAAAGTCGGCTTCGAATGTTTTCACTACTGTGTTAGTCATTGACGTAAAAACGGCACAAAATTGCACCGGCAGGAACTGCATGACGTAGGAAAGTTTAATACATATAGGTCTATAAACAGTATGTACAGCATAGTTCATCTGAACAGTGGCTTCTTTTTTCACAAATATAAATTACTTTAATTGGCTTGTCTCGAAGAATGAACACAGGTCCGTGAAGTGCAGGCTAGAGCTGCAGAACGAGGGAGAGGCTGTGACTCCTAACACAACTCGGTTCCTCTGAAGAAGAACAATGGTCCTCCCAGCACGGCCTGCCATATTGTTCCCCGCTCATCGCCAACTCTTCACCTCAATGTCTATCACAACACCACAGCCTAATACTGCACAGTCTCTGTCATTAAAGACCACGAAAATGCCACCGGAGATTCCTTAGACACAAGAATAAGGCACAGATGGAGGGAAACAAACAAAAAAAAAAAGGGAAAAGAGAACCCCAACAATATCATGTACCAGCACTCCCGTCTGTTTTTTGGCATTGGAACGGGTGAACCCAAAATAGCTTGACATTCCCGCTCCCTTCTGTTCCAACACTCTCAGTGCCAGCATTTCCATTTAAAGGTCAAACATATCAAACATTTCAGCATACTCACACTAAGGAAAAAATATTAATGAGGAATATTGTCCATTGTTTTATTCTGTGAGTGGCTGGAGATGTAGAGTCCAATACTTGTAGTGCAATACAAAAATCTGCCATTAGCAATCATTAGCCTATACTCACTGAAATGTCGGAAACATGAAGATGGAAATTTCAGCTTAAAACTATAGAAAAATACAGCTTTTGGGCTTTAGTTAGCTAGTGTTCTGACAACAAGGCCTGTATTGACCTGGAATTTGTGTCCAGCCTTAATTTCACAGACTGGATTACATAGCCTAGCAGTCGGCTAATTCAGTCATCTGTGCTGTCCATTGCTGCGAATGTTGTACTTTTTTTTTATACTAATTAAAGATTTCATAAGTCCCAAAACAGGAGTACATGTACATGTAGTTACAACTTCTAACATCCATTTTTCCTATCAGCTTGATACAAGGGCAGGTGCAAATTAATCCAAGATTAACCCAATACATGATCAAAACATCTAAAAAAAAAAAAAAAAAAAAAGACAGATGAATTAAAACCTAAAGGTGCTGTGATTTAGCCCCCACCCCCACCCCCCATAAAGGCTATGTTCACGGAATAATCCTTTATTCTGCACAAAACAAACCAACAAAAAAAGAAAATGAAAAACATCAAAGTAATGTTTGCTTTGGGAATACTCCCTTTTCTACTAATGACTTTCCAAAAAAAGAAAAAAGAGGCCAAATACGTGAGGCACTTTCACGCTTCAAACTCGGTCATACTTCAAAGGCTTTAGTAAGTTCATTCACGTAATAGTCCATAGGACTAACAGCTTTCGCCGTTCCTTTTCCTCATTTCAAGCTTCCTTTTACATCCAGAATTGAGCTCAGGACAACACTGGCAGAGCTCGACATATAGCTGTAGGAAGGGATTTGTTGGTGGCTGGTAAAGACGGCCCAGTTTTGCCCATAAGGGCCAGAAGAAAGGTGTCCTCCCTGCAGTGTCCACTGAGCAGCGTGGACCGTCCCTGCTTGGAGCGCTCACCTGAATCATGTCTTCCTGTTGTTCCAGTTGAGGTCTGTCCCGGGTTTCTGCTCTGCAGTCCTCTCAAGGGGCGAGAGGGATTCGAGTGGGGATTTCTGTGCTTGAGGGGAGCGAGGGTCTATAACAGGAGGGGGCTTGTCTGGGTGAAATGGCCGGTAGTGGTCAGGCCCCATTTGGCCGTGGTTCCCAGGGATGCCCCTGTGATCAGGCATCCTCCTGAAGTCCTGAGAATATCCTCCTCCCCCGCCTCCTCCTCCACTGCCCTGGTGGTAGTTCGGTGAGCGGTACTCGTCTGATCGCCTCCTCTTGGGGTCCGGATGTCTGAAGACAAAAAAAAAAAAAAGTTAGAATAACCTGTACAAAATATTTTGTTCATTAAAGGGGAAACAGCAGTCCCAGCTTCTGTTTACCTACATTTAAAGAAGTATATGCAAAAAAACGGCAATAACAAAAAGACCTTTCTGTATGATCTGCTTCACAAGCACATTTGCTCCACATATCTAAATGTACCCCCTCTTTCTGTAAGGGGAACCACCTCAACTCCTACAGGATATCATTAAATATTAAATTCACTGACACATATGGACTTTCGTACATAAGCCTTTTCATTAGATGTTGTTAAAAGACTTTTTAAACAGGCTTGAAAGGTGAACAGTCAGGTCTTGTCAGGTTCAAATATTTGAACGCTTAATTATTAATACTCAAGCAACAGACTGAACTGTTAAAAAGTCAAATATTGTATGATTTAGCATCCGTTTTTATTTCATTACCGATCATAATAGTCACGATGACCCCGGTGGTCGCGGTCGTTGCCATACTGGTCATAGGGGCGTTTGCGGGGAGAGCCACTGTTCCGGTAGCCTCCAGGGTTGCGGTAAGAGTCCCCATGTGGCCGTCGGTCACCATAGTGATGGTCCTTGTACCTGTGAGGGTCGTAAGGGTGATGGCGGTCACCTTGCCAGGACTGGTTGCTGTTACCAGGGTAGTTGTATTTACGCTCCCTCTGCCATTCTCCCCGATCTGTGGATCAAGACACAAAACTGTTATGTATGGTAAGACAGTCACTGACACTTCCACTAACAGAAACGCTGCATTACTCTGACTTCTTGTGGACTAAGAAAACTCTTTTGGTATCCTATTAGTCAAATTATTGCACAGAAATACAAATTATCAACATTGATCACATAATAAAACATTGAAACTACCATCATTTCGGATCACCTCAAAGAACTGGCTGGTAACCCACTCATATCATTAACATCTCATGGTTTTTGATGCTTCACAAAAGCAGACACAGTGCTTTCGTTTCACCCAAATTACTGCCATATTCTGGTGTATCTATTTTATTAGAGCTTCACACTGTTACACCAAAATATGCAAACTGGCAAGACCACTGATTTAAAAGCATTCTTCTTTCAGACCAAACTTTAGCCATGCTTAAGCTACTTCATTACACTTGTACTGATCAAAGTTCTTTCTCTCACCATCATTAGGGAAGTGTCTCTTATTGGACTGATTGTAGGGTTCACGGTGGTGGGAGTGAGATGGCGGCCCAGTGGGATGGTTCTGAGGTGCATGGGGCTTAGTTGAAGACTGAGTCCCGGTGGAGTCACGACTCGATCCAGACGGTTCAGGCCGGAAAGGCTTCTTCCTGGTGGGGTCATCTTTCTTCTTTTGCTCTTTCTGAAAGCAACGTGCATAGAGCGCATGAGCAGGACAGGACGAGATTTGAACGAAAAACGGCTGGTCTTCACTGGGCTAAAGCTATGTTTACCTCTTCCTCCTGGGATCGCTTCTTCTGGGCCATTTTATACAGCTTGTGCAGTTTCCTGGCTCCAAACTCGGTGAACTTGGACACAAAGATCCAGAGATTTCTATATGGAAAAAGAAAAAAAAATATTTAAGAATAGAGTATTTTAAGGGACAAACCGAGCTACAAGAGTATACTGGAATAAAATCCTAGCAGAAATAGGATATGAATATATTTATAGCGCAAAGATGGTTCATTTTGACAGCCTCTCTCTACAGTTCTGAATAATCATAACACCACAAAACTTTCAGAGCCCTGGAAACTTTGTGTATGTTTGTATGCGAGACCTGCGCCAAGTCTTGACATGCTCCGGGTCGCTGTAGGCTTTAAGGCACTCAGTGATGCGGTCTCCAATCTTCAGCAGGCAGGCTCTGGTGTGCTGTAGCTGCTCCTGCACGGACAGGCCTTCATCTGGCTTATCCAGCTGCTTCAGAGCCTTCTTCACCGGCCTCATCCTCTCTTTACACTGAATACACAGACATAGAAGTTACATATAAGGCTTCAAACTAAGGCTGTTTAAAACAAACAATGTTTGTTTTGTTTGTCAATCATTATCGCCATACTGGCCTTTGCAATACAGATACTACTGACCACAGTATGAAAATCAGCCCTCAACCAGAGAAATGTTTTAAATTTTTTTTGCCCTCAATATCTCCCATTTCTGAACATCGGAACATTGTTTCTTACTTAAAACAGTGCATGCTGATCTTAAGTCACATTTTGGTTTCACTAATGTGTTTCAATATGTAGCAGCACAGTATGTTATATGGTGCACCTAAACTTCAGACCACCATTTGTAAACCTTTTTCAAACCACAAAAAGGGGCAATTTAAGACTGCAAACAAGCAGTCACTGTGTGCAGATATTCACATACTGTCTGCAATACTTGCAAGTACTGTTAGCATGTACTGTGGATTAGGGATTCCCAATCACAGTGGAATTATATGGTATCAGCAGATATTTGCTTTTAAAAAATACTGTTGCTGACAAAACATTGTGTCCCTAAATCTGTAACTGTACAGAAGAAAGAAGACTTATAATGGGAGTTCATGTAACAAGATTTTTTAAGTAATTCTGGACCACTTCTATTAATCCATTTAGCATGAAAAGTTTTTGCATGACCGTGTTGATCTACTGGTTTCAGACTGACGTTTAGATTATACCAATATTGCACACCTATATTCGATGATGTATCTGTTATTCTCAGGAAGGGCAGCATGTTTAGGAGAAGCTGGGTGACAGCACTAAAATGTCTGCATTTTTCCATTTTACTGCAACAAATGATCATATTTTTCTAGAATCCCAACTCTCTAGAATCCCAACTCTCTAGGTAGTCCCAATTTCTACATTTCATTTATCTCTATGTCTCAGCAGATGTATGACAAGTACTGGATATTGGCATCTACACTGAATTTTTATATCAGTGCATCCCTACCAGGGTGCACTGCTGCCCTTACCAAACCAAAATGCATAGAAAATGAGGATGAAATGTAGAGATGGCAAGAATTTTTAACCATAGGAAAAGTCTCATGCGACACTAGCAGAAAGAACTAAAACAGAAGACAGGACATTTTGGAGAAACATTATCCATATGGTCTCCAGGACGTGGAACCAAACTGCCGACACTAACAATAATAATAGTAATAAAAAATGTAAATAAAGAATAAATAAATAAAGAAGACTTTTATTATGGATATTTTATCTAATTCTGTTTTAGGTCTCATCATAACCCCACAATATCCTTCTCTGTTCATCCAATGAGCATGTACTTGATTTATAACACTGCAGATTCACGCCCTGTAGTTAAGATGTGAGGAACATAGACTGGCACCTCCATGAACTATAATTACACATAAATGCCTTTCTCCACATCTATGCAAACACAAATCACGTGCATCTTTAAAGAAGATCGCAGGAGCTTACATTTTCACTTTCTTTTGTCACAGAAAACGGAGTGTGACTTGGCAGAATTAGAGAGAGATCAAAAAGCTTGACAGAGAATCATGAGACAGGTAATGAAGACCACAAGAAACTCACAATGCTGAAGGTTTCCTGGTCCAGTTCATCATCATCCTCCTCTCCAATAGGGACAGGCTCACTGCCTGCTGTAATGTGCACCGGACCCTGAGCCTTCTTGCCTTTGCCTGCTGGTTTGGCCTGAAAAATTCCCAAATAAATGTCAAAGAGAGCTCTATGCACACACATATTCCTGCAAGGTCCACATTTCACTGTTCATTTGTTTTGTTCAGTCTACAGATCTGAGACTAATCGCAACAAACAGTAAGCCAATGAAACTTGAGGGAATGTTCTAATATAGGGTCCTTACACCTTCAGGATTAAACTACCTTATCTTTCTTGAGCTTGGAGCGCTTTTTGTCTTTGTCGCCCTCCTTCTCTTTCTTCTGAGCTCCCTGCTTCTCTTTGTTCTCTTTGTTGTCCTTCTTCTTCTGTTTTTTCTTTGTGGGGGATTTCTCAGCTCCGTCATCCTAGAAGAAACATACAAACAAAGGGAAAAGTTCCCACAAAAATGTGAACTGACTGGTCGAAAGCGTTGACGCAAGTTTTACATCAAGTTTAGCGTAACTTGCTCTGAAAACAACCACATTGTTTTAGTTTATGTTTCTGTTTTGATGGGGATTTGATACGCTGACTGTGTAAGGGAACATACCTTCACTTCGCCTTCCTCAGAAGGGATATCAGACAGACGGGGAGAAGAGATTTCATTGGCTAGCTCGTCTTTTGGGGCCTTGTTCTCCTTCTTTACTCGTGGTTTCCTCTTCTTTACCTTGGTCTAGAAGAAAGCATGAGCCAATACCATAAACTAAACTAAGGACTGTAAACAATGTGAACCAATAAAACTGAAAGGAAAGGCGAAACTACATCAGACCTAAAGACTAATTATACTAATGACTGGATAGTCCAGTGAGCTTTATACTATTAACATTACGGTAACAATACTTTTTATTCTCTTTATTTGGTGGATTGCCCTCCCAAGAAGAAGGCTATAACAGTGCTGGGACAATTTTCGGGTTATATGTTTAGCTGCCATGCTTTATAAATCAACAGGCTATAAGACAACTTAACGGCCGATGACTCTCTACTTACCTCCTCTCCTGCTTTGGATGCATCTTTGTTCTCCAGGTCCTTCTTCAGCATCTTCAACAAGTAGTCTGCTCTCATCTGTAACTGTTTTGCTTGTGGTTTCTTGGCAGGGTCATCTGGAAGTATCTGTAAACATCAACGGGGCAGTGTTAGCTCAGACATACAGCTGAATCAAATTCAGAAGATCCCAATGAACACACACCTTTTCTGAAAGCTTAAGGTCAGAATCAGTCTTGATCAGGTCCCAGTTGCCGTAGCCATGCTCATAGATGCCCAGCAACAGCTGTGTATCATCATGGATGTCCCAGTCCACATCAAAATGAGGAATTTTCACACGACAGGTCAGCTGAAACCTACAGAGAGTTGGGCAGTTACTTGGTGTCTATCTGCAGCATTTGATGACATATTTGTACTGAGTACAGAGACTAGATTAAATTACTTTGCTTGTTCTAAAGGGCAACAATGTGGCATATTAACCCTATTAAACTGAACATCTCTGGAACGATCCATTCAGATACTTTATGACCCTTTTTACTCGTTCTAAAGCCAATAATATGTATAGGCATGGAGAATCAGGGCTTTCTTTGTGCTGCAGAGCTTTCTTGGGTGCCAAGATACGATTATTAAATTATTCTAGATGCATCATTTTCATAGTTGTAATCTTTTTTTTTTTTACTTTGCATATTCATGTCAATTCAAGATTGCAATGCCTGTAAGAATCTGTTTTTCCCCACCCCTACTTGTCCATCACTGTATATAAGATAGACAAGAGTGCTCTCATTTTTGGATTCGTTGTGATTTTTTCCCCTGTGAGCTCATTCAGAGCACAGTCCAGATCAATTAGCACTTAATATTGATTTGTTTGTCTAGAATAACAATTAAGAAACAAAACAAAATAACTAACTAACGACTAAAAAAAAAAAATCTACGACTGTGTTAGTTACTTTTACATCTCAAAAAATGCAAAATCACAAAATCAAAGATGTGTGTTATCTGAGTTAAGCTTAGATTTTGAGTCTTTCACATAATAACCACCAAGACTGATTCTAATCAATTAGAAGTTCGGGTTAAGGACATACTTGTTCCTCTCGGCAGGGTTGGAGGGCACAGCTTTGTGAAGAGGCTCAAACTCTTCCTCGTGCTGGATGATGGACTTGGCATTCACCTGAACCCCCGAGATCTTGATGTTGATGCCACGTCTTTTCCCTGGACCTTTGGCTAGAGAGTAGGCACACAGTGCCATAAGAGAACAATGGTGTCATTATTTTTACCAAATATCCCTCGCTTGTCTTTTGCCACTTGACAAACTGTCATTGTAATTAAGAATTTGATCCCAACAATGGTTTGCCTGGTTAAATAAAGTTTAAATAAATTTTTAAAATCTCTCTAACCTTCTGTGGGGTTCTCCTTCATTTGCTCCTCATGCTCCTGTATTGCAGTCACACATGTGGTGTGAACAAGCTCTCCCAGTCTCTTTAGGTCTGCTATGGACTTGTCCACCAACTCAGAGTCTCGTGCAATGGCCTCCAGCCTGAAAATAATGCACAACCAATCAGCATGGACATCTGAATTCACAAGTGAGCATCAAATGTAAGCACTAATAATGTCTTTATCTCTTTAGCCAAATTAAGAAGCTTAGATAATTATTATTATTTTAGTCTCTTTCTAAACTCATATTATATAGAAAGTCTTTAATCATGATCTTAATATGTATTTAAATCCATACCTCTCAAGTGGGGCTCCAAACTTCTTATAAGCCTTTATGAACCTGTTAAAAAGAGCATTTATCAATCAAATTTCAGCCCCACTAAAAGGTGACGGCTGTGTATTCACATATGGCTTAGAGGGATACCTGCGGATCTCTGCGTCAGTGAAGCCCTCCACGTTGTTCTTGCGTGCACGCGGTCGGCCTCTCCGCTTTGGCTTCTTGTCATCATCGCTGTCATCTGTTTCACTCTCCGAGCCTGAGGAACGGTTCTTGAGTTTGAGCTTTGAGCCAACGTCGCTGTCGCTGTCATTAGCCTGCGCCTACAAAAGCACAACACAAGCTCTCACACACACAGTCTGGGGTGAAAGCCTATGAAAAATGCTTTTTAGCTCATAGAAGGTGACTGGTTTAGTAACCGTTTTGCACAAACCCCCTTTAGGGCACTAGATGCATTCATGATGGATTCTAATAGTCAAAGTCCTGCCATACAGAGCCAGAACAATGAGTTTTGTTGTCCAAAGACTTCTGGCTAAAACAGTCTGGGTGTCCAGAAGCATGGTATTAGTGCATTACTTAAAAGTTTTCTAATATTTCTACAAATCTCAAAAGGGAAAAAAGAAAATTCCAATTTTTGATATGCAATTTAGCTTCTCTCTAATGTTATGCATTTTCATACTGAAGATCCATGAGACGAACTCAGAGAGCAGTTAAAGTCTTTTACTGTGTTTATAGTTTCTTATCCATTTAGTCCAAAGAAGGAAAGACTACTGCAGTCAGCTAAAGGCAACCGCACACCAGACAGAAGCTCCGCGCTGTGCTGCCAGAAGATCTCAGGTGCCAGTTAGCAGACAATCCAGAGCTATAGCAATCTATAGCACACCGGAAGTGCATAAAACTTTGTTTAGTAAATGTATCAGGATTAGTATCAGCTAACAAACTCTTCACAAGAGTTTCCCACCTAAAACATACACTAAAACGTACAAAGTGACACACGTTATGATGAGACTAGGCTAGTAACATTAGCAGAGGTGAAAACCGACGATCAGCATTTGTGTGTTTAACTTAAATACTTTAGATTAGCTGCCTTTCACATATTACTATGCATAGGTTGTGTGGGTTTAAAAATAATGCAGTACCAGTAAGACTCTGAGTGACATCACTGTCTCTGATGGTGGCTACCAGATGCTTGGAGTGCAGACGTCTATAGCCTTAAGAGTCCTTCACTTTTGATGTATTTTTTGATGTATTTCTCAACATCAAATTTGAGTAAAACGCCTGCACACCTGCTCTGCTTTATTACTGTGGGCAGAGGGAAAATGCTAATCTCTGCAGAGCTCTACTACACAAGCCTGTTTGGCCCAAAACCAAGTTTGACACCGCTGATTTAGTGGCTGCTTTGCTTTCTTATTAAACAAACGGTGGTGCTGCTGCAGCACTAACAACACTATTACGTTCTGTAAGCATCTTTAACCAGGGGCAGAAATGTTCAGCTGTATTAGTGAACGTTGAGTGCTTTTAATTTCTTCCTGAAAAGAAACCTCTTTTCCTGAAAAGGCACAGCACCAGAGAACGTCTCGAGGAACACTCCCAGTTGTCCCTCTTTGATGCTCCAATATTAAATCATCTCCAGCTCAAAGGAAGAGTAATGAGCATGCGGTTTAGTGCGTACATGCGGCCGATTTCGCTAGGGAACCCACCGTGCCATAAAACTTAACAAGTCATTACTAAGGCCTACAATGCAACAGACCCCACACACACATACACACACACACACACACACTTGTAGCACAGAGCTGATCCAGCACAGAGCCATAAACTCTAATGAGTCATTACCATCTGCCTATGAGATCAGCACTAACACAAGCAGACACAAATGTAAGCAAGAAAAAAGCCTAAGGGTGCACTTCATGTTACCTTTTGCTGAATAAACACATCCATAATATTTGTATTAAAAAGCCATAGTGATTATATGAGCGGCTCCAACCAACTTGAATACATAGGCAGACAATAATGTGTTAAAATGTGTTTGTATAACAAAAGTATTGAAATACACTAATATTGCAGTCTTCAGAGAGCCTAAGAAAACAGGAATACTTCTCTAAATCTTTTTTACTTAGTGCTAAATGACAGGGATTGTTTCCTAGATCAGCGCTCCTACAACTGACAGTTTTCATATATATTATCCCTGTAGGTTGGAAGTTTCTATAAGGTATTCCTTACTCTTTTATTGGAGCTCCTGCTCCTGGGCAGCATGTAGATGTCCTCCATCTCTTTCTTCTTCTCCTCTTCCTCCACCCGTCGCCGCTGGTCTTCAGGAATGATGTCATCCCAGTCCCTCACGGGTTTCTCCTCGAGCTCTGGAGCGCTCTCATCCATGGTGAAGTTGGCCACCTGTAACAACGCAAAGAAACAATGCCTCTGTTGAAGGAACAAATCTAATAATAATAATAATAATAATAACAACAACAATAATAATAATACAACAAACATGTTTACCGCATCTACATTGTTTTTTTTACAATTAACAAACATGCCTCAGTACAATAATAGCCAGATATTGCTTTGAAAAAGAAAATATTTATTTCAAATTTTAATAGCAACATTGCTGTGGGGTAAACATGCCGGTCTCCCTTGCAAATCTGGCACCCTGACATCGTCTGAGCTAGGCAACGTTATTAGAAGGTTATTGTCAGGTTATTAAAGGGGGGGGGGGATAACACAAAAAAAGTCTAATATCTAAGAAATTAAAAATGGTAAATGCTGGTAAACTACCTTAAACTGGGACAGGAGCTCATCTGTTGCGCTGGAACCTTGATCACTCTCTCTGGTCTCAGCCAGCCGCAAAATCTCATCAATGTCCATCTCCTGCAATCGAAAACAGAAAAATGCACAATTTATTACTGGGCATTGTTATAACAGAGGTAGTAAAACTTCATTCACTCAAAACTGCTGATACAGAAACTATGAGCTGTGTTCCTTCGAGTGGAAAAGGGATACCTGTGGCTCTGACTCTTCCCCTTCAGGCTCTTTAAAGAGCTCTTCTGCGCCAAACTTCAAGATGGCTGTCAGCTCCTCCTTGTTAAAAGGGTTTGAACTGGAAACAATCGTTCAAATACAGTTCATGACAACACAATGAATGTCATTTCCATCCGGATAATATTAATGATCTGCATGACAATAATAATCATTTTAATCCTCTCTCTCTACGGAGCTCTTAAGGAATACTCACTTTGAATTTCCTGAGCTATTATCCAGGACCGTTCGCCCAGTGGTGTCCATTCTCTGAATGACAAGATGGTCTAGAACCATCTTCTTTTTAGCCCTTTCAATAATATCCTCCTCTACAGTCCCTTTGGTGACCAGACGATAAATATTTACCTAACAGTAAAGTGAAGCATATATCACTCACTCTGCTTATCAAAGCAAATATTTGCAATATTTTTCTCCTCCAACATCATGTCAGTGTGCAACAAAGCTCATGCCATCACTTACTTGTTTTTTCTGGCCTATTCTGTGGGCTCTGGCCTGTGCCTGCAGGTCGTTCTGTGGGTTCCAGTCTGAGTCAAAGATTACCACGGTATCAGCTGAGGCTAGATTGATGCCCAGGCCTCCAGCACGAGTGGATAAGAGGAAACAGAAGTCCTGGATGTGGAAGAAGAGAAGGATTGAGGATGACCAGATCATCTCAGGGCTATAGCACATACAAAACCCAAGCTGGACATGGTCAAATGTAGAGACAAGCATATCAGCTTACTGCTCCTCACCCCAGTGGTGGGACTAGAGACTTCCGGGTTGCGAGAGATACGCTGGCGCGTTTAGATGCCGCTTCTCCCCGGGTAATAAAGTTTTTATGTATTCGGTTTTTCTACTTGCTGTGTGAAAAAGTGCTTCAAAACCCAACACATTGTATCAAATTTTGTACTGGATTTACTGTATATACTGTACTTGTGGATTTCTCCTTGTGGCTCTGAGTTCTCTACTTAGCGTGGAGCGTCTGTGACTGTGCTTAACACCAACTGTGAGACTACCTGTGTTGCTCGTGCTTTGGGGTTATTTCGGGATTATTCTCTGGCATTAACTGGACTGTAATGGCTGCAACTTACATTGTGGCCATATCATGACGGCGAGGAGAACAAGTCACCCTGGTATTTTGCGACGACCTAAATATGGTCATCGGGGTCTTGGTCAGACTTTTAACTATTATCAGCACCCCAACAATATTCCCTCACTCTGGGCATCGTACCGCCGTGAATCTTCCCAGGCGACGGCAGGCTCAACTGATCACATAAATAACCGGAACCTACGTTATGTATCTACAACATCTCTGCACGCCCCGAGCACTGATCATACTCTTAAATGTGCTCTGTTCAATGTTCGTTCCTTAAATAATAAGGCAACGTTTGTCGCTGATATTATCCTGGAACATGACATTGACCTGCTCTGTCTCATGGAAACCTGACAGTGGCCCAATGAGTATTTCTCGCTCAATCAGACTCTGCCTCCACATAATCAATACGCGGATAAACCTCGTTTAACTGGTCGAGGTGGAGGACTTGCAGTGGTGTACAGATCTGGCCTTAAAGTTAAAACAGTTTTAATCCCAAAGATGACCTCGTTTGAGTGTTTGGCACTGTTGGTCTCTACTGGTAAACCGGTACTGGTTTTGCTTATCTATCGCCCCCCCCAAAAACTTCATCTGTTTTGATGGCAGAATTTTCTGAGCTAATTTCCACTCTTATTCCTGTTTATTCTGAGCTGTTGCTGCTTGTTGACTTTAATATTCATATCAATTCTGGTAACTGTCTGTTTGCTAAAGAATTTCTTAATGTTTTACAGAGCTTTGGTATATCTCAGCATGTTGATTTTCCTACTCATAACAAGGGCCACACCTTGGACATTGTTTGCTTTCTGGGTAAAACCCCTTTTAATGTGAAAGGCATTGATCTGTGTGTATCTGACCATAAAGCTGTGTTCTTTGATTTTTCGCTATCATGTCAACAGCGAGGGCAGCGTCAATCAGGCCAGTTTACATTCCGGAGCCTTAAAAATATCAGTCCTCCTGCTGTTAAGGAGATGTTCAGTCAGAGTCCGGTACCTGTTTGTTTAGATCCTGATTTGCTAGTGACCCATTATGACAAAACACTGTCGCATATTTTAAATCACCTGGCACCTCTAAGAACACGCTTGGCTACATTTTCTCAGCCTGCTCCCTGGTATACTGCTGAGCTGCGCAAGCTGAAAGCTGTTGGTCGTCAGCTTGAACGTCTTGCAAACAGAACTGGCCTGACTGTGCACGCCCTTGCTTACAGTGATCATGTTTTGTTTTATAAGGAAAAACTACAGGAATCTAAAACACTATATTATTCTAATGCTATTCATGGTGCCCACAGTAACCCTAGAGCTCTCTTTTCAACGGTCAATAAGTTATTGAGCCCTGTGAAAAGTTTCCCCATGGTTCCCTCGGCTGAACTCTGCTCTCGGTTCAACTTTTTCAATCATGAAATACATACAATTTACTCTCAGTTTCAGCCTACGGCAGCTACCCCAAACATTCCACAACTATTTTCTCAGTTCAGCAGCAGCTACTTTTCTACTTTCAATACTGTTAACCAGCAGTATGTTTCACAGATTATTAATTCCTCAAGGGCAACTACATGTCAATTAGACCCCTTGCCAACGCAGCAGGTGAAAGCCTGTTCTCCATTTATCTGTCCTCTTATTACCAGGGTTATCAATGCTTCACTTAGCTCAGGAATGGTCCCAGCTTCTCTGAAACTGGCAGCTTTTACTCCAGTTCTCAAGAAGCCTGGCCTAGATCCTGAGAATCTCGCAATTATAGGCCCATCTCTAATCTCCCATTCCTTGCTAAACTGTTTGAGTGTACAGTAGCTGCTCAGTTAACAGAACATATTGTATCATGTGATCTGTTTGAGGTCTTTCAATCAGGATTTAGGAGGAATCACAGCACAGAAACTGCTCTTGTTAGGGTTGTCAATGATTTGCTGAGGTCAGCTGACCAAGGACTGCGGAGTCTGCTTGTCCTATTGGACCTTATTGCAGCATTTGTGTGTCATAGCCTTTTACTAACTCGTCTCAAAAATATATTTGGCATAACTGGTACTGCATTAGCTTGGTTCCAATCATATATTTCTGGTAGGCAGCAGTTTGTTTCAATGGGAAGTTTTCGATCTGACACATGCTCCTTGTCACATGGTGTCCCCCAGGGCTCTGTTCTTGGGCCCCTACTTTTTATTTTGTACATCCTTCCTCTTGGTAACATCATTAGACATCATAGGCTGCTGTTTTACTGTTTTGCTGATGATGTCCAGATATACATTTGTACACAGCCTTCTCACAGCTTGCCACCTAGTGCCTTGCTGAATTGCTTAACCGACGTGAGGGCTTGACTGGTGGAGAACTTCCTGAGCCTGAATAATAAAAAATCCAAAGCCATCATAATTGCTTCTCCTGCAACAGTCAGGTGGCTTAGTGACACTGCTGTCTGTATCCCTGGTTTTGTTGTCTCTACCTCTACACAAGTGAGAAATCTTGGAGTAATTTTTGATTCTACATTATCCTTTGAATCACACATTAACACCACATGTAGGACAGCCTTCTACCATTTGGATTCTCCCTTTCACTGCTGCTGAGACCATAGTCCATGCATTTATAACTACCAGGCTTGACTACTGCAATGCTCTGCTGTCTGGCCTCCCTACTCGGGCTTTGAGCAGGCTGCAATATGTGCAGAACTCTGCTGCTAGGGTGCTGACCCATACACGATCGTGGGAGCATATTACTCCAGTCCTTAGTCGTCTCCACTGGCTTCCAGTGAAGTACCGTATACAGTACAAATTACTTGTGTTGGTGTTTAAATCCCTGCATGACCTTGCCCCATCTTACCTAAGAAGTCTACTTCAATCTTATACTCCAGTGCGTACTCTTCAGTCCTCTAGCCTCCACTTGCCTGAGGTCCCACATTTTAAGCTAAGCACCACTGGAAATAGAGCATTTTGTGTCGCGGGTCCAAAGCTGTGGAATGGTCTTCCTGATGAACTGCGAGCTTGTTCATCTGTTGATGTTTTTAAATCCCGACTCAAATCTCATCTTTTTAAACTAGTATATGGTTGACATTATATGTTTGTATTTATGGTTATGTATGTGTCTATGTATGTATGTATGTATGTACGTATATGATCTTACTGTTTATCTACCTTTTTTCTTCTTTTATTATCTATTGTACAGTGTCCTTGGGTCTCTTGAAAGGCACTTTTAAATAAAAATGTATTATTATTATTATTATTATTATTGGAAAATATAGGTATCCAAATGAGAGGTGAAACTTGGTGAGATTTGGACAAGGATATATTTATTTTCTCTGCTATACACTGTACTTTCAAAAGACTCTCAACACCAATGTTCGAAGGCATATTTTTCATGTCCCGCTTTTTATGAGAAGAACCAATTCATTGAAAAAGGTTAAAGGAAAAAAGAAAAACAGGATGGATACAGTCAGATGATTCATGAACAAACTACTAAGAAGCATAAAGACAAACAAAAGACAGGATATTCTAGAGAAACGCTACCTGCGATTTACTATCTGACGGAGACAGATGCTGCCATAGGAGTTTTAGGATAACCATATCTGCACACAGACCGCAAGACTACCAGTTTTTTGTTACATACCTCAGAACCCTCAGCATTAAAGTGGTCGAGTGCTTGTTTCCGGAGCTCTCCTTTGATAGAACCGTCCAAGCGCTAAGGTAAGACAAAAAAAAAAAAAAAAAGACAGTAATTTAAAGATCTTGTCTTGAGTACAGGCATCCTACATGCTGTCTGACGTTCCACATATGCATAGACACAGTTTAGATAGGAGCTGGTAATTCTTGCTAATGCAGCACTGAGAGGCGTGTTGAAGCCAGTACGCATCAAAAAATAACCGGCAGATAAAAATAGCAGCAGGACACTAGCAGTCAGAGCCAAGATACCACTGCACCTCTGACACCCGAGTCAACCAGAGCCCAGCTCCAAACAGTCCCACCAACATGCTAAACTTGTACCACAGTCATAACAAACAAAACTAGCATTCATAAAGCTTAAAATACAAATGTTTAAACAAATAGGAACAAACAAACAGCACTGCGCTCAAACACAAAAGATCTCAGGGAAGTCTCATTCCAATCCAATGTAAGGATTCTTTACTGTCTGAGTAACCTTTGGCCTTACCTGGAATGGATAGTGTTTCATGGCCAAGTAGTCAGCCAGAATGTCCAGCATACGGACCATCTGAGAAAAGATGAGCACGCGGTTGCCCCGTTCCCTCAGCCGGGTCAGGAGTTTATCCAGGAGGACGAGCTTCCCGCTGCCTCGCACCGTGGTCTGTACCACAAAACATGATCTGTCAGAACTTGTTGAAAGCTAATCCTTACAAAACTCATGCTTTCAATGTAAGGCCATCCCACCTGTAAGCGCTCCTGTGAACTCTCGTTTTCTACCTCCTCTGGATGCTTGATAAGGAAGGCATGGTTACAGCACTTCTTCAACTCCATGACAATGTTAAGGAAGCCTGAAGAACTTCCTCTGGTGCCTTTTTGGAGGGCTTTATAATTCCTTGTGAGAATCCACCTTAAATGACAAACACACATATGATAAGTGTGACCAGTCACATTTGAGGTACCAAACAGAAAACTTTATGCAGGCTAGACATCAGACACAGAGCAGGACCTACTTATAGAACTGTTTCTGCTGGGCGGACATGTCCACTCGGAGGATCTGCTCCACTTTGGCAGGCAGGGATTTCTCCACGTCCTTCTTGACACGACGCAGTAGGAAGGGCTCTAGCACTTTATGAAGACTCTGGTAGCCGTTGTCCCTGCCTTTACCGTGCTCGTCCTCGAAATCTTCCCAGGACTCAAATCTGAATTACGGCAGAGACCAAATATGACTACAAATTGCCTTAGAACCTAATTTTCTTTTCAAGTTCAGAACAAAACCCAGTCGGTTTAGTATTTCTGGAACTAATATGCAGAATATGTTCTGATTTCTGGTCTATTAAGCCAACCTTCAGGCAGCTGTTTAGTTCATGAACATCGTGTTTTTATCAATACCAATGTCAGCACAAGCGATAATGCTTTGCCCTAGCGACCGATAACCACAAAACCAAAACATTCCCATTATAATCAACAAAGCTGTCTACAGTATGTGTGATGGATGCTCGGTTTCTATTTTTGATGCATTGCGTGTCATTGTGCTGATGTTTCACCTCATCAAAAATGCTGTGGTTAAGCCAGCTGCCTTTTGTCAAAACACAGTTAAACATGCCAGAATTAGATAAGGAGAAACTGATGCATTAGGTGGAGAAAAGACAGCTGTGTGCTTTTATAAGGATATTTACCAAATTAGGCAATTGAAAGGCAAAATGATAGACCGCTGGACGTTTCAGGTAGCACCACCAATGGATTTTATCTGTTGTAAGCTACGGATATTACATTTAAATGAATTACACAAATTGAACATGTGAAAAAGTGTAAGTCATGTGAGACCTACTTGTCAGGCATCAGAAAGTGCAGAAGGGACCACAGCTCTTTGAGCGAGTTCTGCAGCGGGGTCCCAGTGATAAGCAGCCTGTGGTTTGACCTGAAATCGATCAGTGTTTTGTATAGCAGCGAGTCGTCATTCTTCAGCCGGTGAGCTTCATCCACCCCAAGAAAGGCCCAGTTTATGTTCCCCAAAACACCCTGGATTAAGAACAGAACTAGTATCAACAGTCTGTTCCCAATTCAGAAAACAGAAAAATTTCTTTCATCCTTCTTACCTTATCCTTTAATAAAATTTCATATGTAGTTAAAAGCACATTGAACTTGATTCTTTTGCTCTGCTGGTGGATCCACTCATAGTCACGAATCTGTTAAAGCAAAGCAAATGAAAATGTTGGAAAAATAAGCCAATTTAAGCTAAATGTTTATTAAGGAACTGTATATATTGAAATGCAAGGACATAGTTCAACACAGGAATGCCATTTGACATTGCCATTTTACCGTCTTCCTGCTCAAGACGTCCCCCAAATAGACCACAACATTCATGTCAGGTGCCCAGGTAACAAACTCCCGCTGCCAAGAAGTGAGCGTGGACAGGGGCACCACCAATAGGAAGGGGCCGTACAGCTGGTGCTGATGGAACAGGTAGGAGAGAAAGGAAATGGTCTGGATGGTCTTCCCCAGGCCCATCTCATCTGCTAATATAACACTGTTACACCTAGACAACACACAAGAGGCACCCATCAGGAGAGGAGCTCAGCACACGACAAATCAAGGTACAGACAAGAGTATATCAGCATGAGAAGGGCTGTACTCTAGAAGGAACTTAAGGTTTTCCATCTAAGAGAAAGAATTTAAACATTTAAAAATCTCTATATATATATATTCACTAATAACTACGCACTTATTTCTCTCATTAGGTTTAGAGAACAGTACATTTACTGTACTCGTTTACATGTTAAAATAGCCTAAAAAGCTTATTTATAAAACTCTTTTAAAAAGATACCTGCACCAGGAGTGGGCTAGCCAGTTCACCCCATCTAACTGATAGTCTCTCAGCTCCAAGTTCTCATCCCCGATGTAAGATGGCTGCTTCTTTAGAGCCACAAATCTAGGCCTCTGTTTTAACACCTTCAAGTTTCAAGCATAGAAAAAGATTAGACTGGCTTCAGTTCTGACGTCATATATTCATCAATGATGTAATGCTTTGAGAAACAGATCACCATTTTTTATAAAGGCAAATAATATATATAATATTATATTGAATAAACTGACAAAGAAACAGCATGTAGCCTGTTTCAGTTGTATGAGACAGTCAAATTAAGCAAGCCAATTTCCGTTGTGTAACTCAACTGTAAAAGTAGTCACAATGGGACAGAAATATAAATCTGATCAGACATTAAAGGAGATTTTCAGTGATTTTTGTATTTCTACATAATAAAAAATTCACTTTAAATGTTTGAAATGATAACAAAATCATGTGCACTGGTTTCATGTAAAATGCCCTACGCTAGAAATTTCTTAAAGTCTGAATTGTTGACAGTGGCGATGACCGGAAGACATCCAAGTTTAATGCCTCTAGGAGTTACTTCAAAGAAAGCTATTAAACACAATGGATATGAATGCACTGCATGACACCAGAAACATTATTTTATGACAGTTTTGAGTCAAAAATGTCTATATCTTCATCGTAAACACTGTAAGCCTTGATTCTATCACCACTGTCCAAGTCAGAAAGTTTCTGTACAATCACAGCCTTTTCACACCAAACCACCCTGAACTACTTTGTTCATATCTCAACGATTACATTATGCTGACACTGAAAAAATAGGTGATGTCCTCGTTAAAGAAGCAATATGCAGAAGAGTGAGTGAAGAGGCCTCTCACCTTGCAGTCTTTGGAGGGGATGGTTTTAGAGACATTCCTGTTGTTGAAACTATCTATACAAGACTGGAACTTTTTTCCTATTAAAGTACCATCCTCCCATGTGCATTCAGCATAGGGCAGACCCATCCACTTACACAAGTACTCTGGCTCATTGGAAGTGGTCTTGTGTGCTGTTGTGAAAAGGAGGAAAGAGAAAAAGAAAGATTTGTATAACTGTATAACTAGCATTTCAAAAAACACCTAACTGTTATTCTACTCTCCAGTTTCAGTGGCTGTCCATGCTAGCACCAGCACTTTCAGGTAACTGAAAACAGGTAATGGACAAGAGTCCAAAATTAAGGTAAAGGAGAAAAAAACTTACAGGGAAAATCAGAGGGCACCTGTGATTTCCCGGTTTTTGTTGCTGTAAAGGCAGGAAAAAAGAAGAATAAGGTGTAATTCTAACATAAAACTTCAAAGCTCCATGTCAATTCACTGGCTGTTCCAAAATGATCATGGGTTTACCCATAAGCCTTTAATGATGATGTAAAGGCTGTACTTACCAATGACTCTCTCCACTATTTGAAACTGCTTGTTCAGATCAGTGGTTAGCTCTTGCTGACAGTTGTAATATTCCAAATCCTCAGGTGATGCCCTTCTCAACCTGTAAGAGACCCAACGATGGTCATAAGCATAAAAAGTTTTAAATGCAAACTGAAGCACGCAAGCTTTTATGGGTTAACACCAACACACTGCGTCAAGTTGACTGAAGTCCAACCTGAACACATACAGTAAATGAAGCCCAAGATAATTCAAGAACTTCTAACTTTGTGTATATTATCCTAATTTATCCTATCCTAATTTATTATTTTAATTTTTTTTTTACATAAATGAAAAGGCCACAGGTGCAAATAAGTGCAAATAAGTTTAAAACTCCTCACCAAGCATTAAGCTCATCATTCTTCTTCTTAAAATTTTCCAGCTTCTTTATCCCTTTGACTTTCTGCTGGGTGAGAGAATCTACACTTTCCCATGTGTTGTGGATGTAGGACCAGCCCTTCCACTTGATGAAGTACTGAGTCTCTCCTTCCTCCTTCTCTGGGTCAAAATCGGCTCCAGGGTCGCCGTTGGCCTCTACAGCATAAAGAGTGGTGGTAGCTCCAGTAGCTGTAGACAAGCAAACATATATCCCAAATCAAACACGGTATTACACATTAGCTGCAAGTTTAGAAAATGTCAGCTGAAGACTTAAGCAAAATATTTAAGAGGGGTCCTAAAAATGATGTTTCAACGAATACAGTAGCTTATAAGACAGCACAATGCATCACTTATTTATCGTCATCACAAGATTGGCTTTTCAAATATCTCAGAAGGCTGCAAACAAAGCCTTAATCATTACATCATGATATGAGTATCTTGACCAATCATTTAGAAAACCCAGTGAATAGGGCATTTGCTCACCTGCCTTCCTACCAACCCTGGTGTCAACGACCTTCTCAATGGTCTCACTGTCATCATCCTGCATATCCTCTGTCCCCTCAGCCATCTCGATCAGGTCATCCGAGTCCGTCTCAAAATCGTTCTGGTCCTCCTTATAACTGCAATCACAGAGCACAGTGTTAGATGTACGTACTGTAAAAGTGCTTCCCCTAGATCGCTTTTTGAGCGGTAGACCTTTCAAAGCTAGTGGTCCTATGCAAACAATGCATCCTCAAATCTGTGCAGGACTGGAGCAGCAGCACCATCATGCAGAACTTTATATGATTACAGTGAATAGACTACATATCAAAACATTTTCATTTATCATCAAGAAGTGCAACTGTCATTGGTGAAGAGTTCATTTGTAACTATTTTAATTATATTGACTGGACTCTTCACAGTTCATACCGAGCCAATAAAAACATATGCATATTTCTATATTATATATACATAACATACGGTGTGGGCTGTCATGTTAGATCTAGCATGACGGATCTTCTTCTAAAAAAAAGGGCTTGGAGAAAATTGGAAGTTGACTGCTTATGTCTGCAAAAATCCAGGATGGGGACTTTTTTCCTTTAAGATCCACTTAAAAACGGCAGGGCTAAAACTCATTTTTTACATGACCATCTCCAATCTCACTTTACCCTTAAAAACCCATAAACAGGCTGTTTTTGTTATTGCAATTTTAAAAGTGATATAAGACAATGAGCTCTGTTTTGATTTGCTGCTTTGCATTGTGGTTTATTAAAACAGTATTCTGAGCTGAATCACTCTTTAGAACTTCAGGGTGAGTGGGTGGAGTTAAACTGCTGTAATTAGGTGGATGCCATTAAAAAAAAAGTTTGTTCTCATGACATTCCAGAAACAATGAATTCAGAATGAGCTGTTTTTGCAGCTTACTTTCCATTTAGTTTCCATCTATGGACTGGGGAGTGAATGGTACATTTTGAAATGTTTATTACTTCAAGCTCCTTTATTTAAACAAGAAAAAAAGTGAGGGAAATCTTCCACGATATCCCCACCACCCCAAAAACAATATTTCTGGCACAAACCAGCTCACCTCTGCTACATATTGCGGTTTTACATTGCTTTATCAATGATAAACTTGGCATCTGAATTTAGGGCCTGTTTACATTTGATAATATGCAACAATGCACACTACATAGAAACAGTTACAGTCTACTGTCTATTTCTCATCAAAGCCAGGTGGCACAAGGATTTCGTCGAACTATTTAATGATAAGGAAAACACTGCTTGCTGTGTGTGACACTAGCGGACAAGGAAAAAAGCAAGAAAATAAGAGGATCCATACCTAACTTTAGTAGCTGCCCTGCGACGGGTCTGTCTCTTTGGAGTATCCTCCTCGTCATCCTCATCGTCGTCATCATCATCTTCCTCCTCTTCCGACGACTCCTGCTTTCTTTGTTTCCGTCCCTTTGGAGACTGATGCTGCTTGGCTGTGGATTTGGTCTGAGGTCTGAAAAGGTTGGATAATGCACACACAAACAAACACGCATAAAAGCGTATTTTCAACCACCGCTGCGGCCCAAGCTTCCCTCTTTCCACTTGCCTATCCCCTCTAGAATAGTGTAGCGATTCATTAGCACTCCTATTAGCCTGACTCATGTGCCAGTGGCCTTGAGACAGCTTTCAAACAGTCAAACCACCTACAGTCAGAACAAGAATCAAATCATCAATATGGACAGTCTGCATCAGAATTTTAAAAGCCCAGATAGACCAATAATGCCACCACCCAATTTTCAAGCACTAGAAATGAACCACAAAGTAGGAGGAAAATATTAGTCAAGCTAAAACGTGTTAATTGTCTTCGCTCAATCATGATTCAAACAAAGATATCAAATTGCTCATCACGATTAAGCTAGGATGAGCTGTCTGAAGGCCAGGCTTCGCTACACTCTTACCTTCTAGCAGCAAGTCGTCTGGATCTAACTTTTTTTTCTTCCTGCTCACTCTCTGAACTGCTGGCCTCTTCCTCATCATCATCATCATCCTCGTCGTTTGAGTCATCATCTTTCCAGATATTTCTTTCAACACAGAAATACCACAAATTCACCCATGGGGGGCTAGCAATAGTTTTAGCTACTACATTATCATACGGTTGCTTTATTGACCAGCAACACAAAGCGTCTAGGAGATCTAAAGGCCTGATCTATGAACTGGCCAGGTGTACTCCCAAGCAGCAGCACCTAGTTTGGGCAGTGGCAACCCCAGGTTGCTGTTGCCCCATTGAAAACATTTAGACTGATGTTGGCTATATGGACCATTCTACTGTCTTAGGTCAAACTAAGTAAGCTGCTATGTAGAAATAAGTAAGCACGCAAGGTCACTACAGCTAAACCGCTTCTTTTCCACATGTGGTGTTCTCTCCCAGTTGGGCAGGGTTGCCAGATTTGTGTTTTCTTCCAACAAATCCAGCTAGTCTGAAAGTGCAGGGCAGGTTGAATCACATTTGCGGAGAGCGTTTTCTGTTTGGACAGTTTTCTAAAATCGTCTTGTGAATGCATATCGATCCTGGTGTTGAATAACTGGCAACCCAAAAACAAAGAGTGCAGTTTGTTCAGTGGTGACACTGACCATTCCTAACCTGAAAATGTGCATCTAGTATCACAAAAAGAGCTCTATAACTGACAACTATTACTAAAAGACCGTTTTAAAAGAACACCAAGAGCATTCCTGAGTGATATGAGTGGAGCAGTAGCGAGGATATACAGATCTCCTTTATCCAAACAGATAAACTGTCAAAGCAGCCAATTTACTGAATAAAAATATAACTTAACATAATAAAAATAATTATAATAATATATATATATAATTAAAATAATATAAATTAACATATTGAGCAGATCATACTGCAGTTTCCCGTTATGTTCATAATATTAGGAGATGACAGCAGTTGCACTCACAGACGCTACTTCATAGCAAATGTGTAGGATATTGAACATAAAATAAATTCTTGAAAATTTACGTGTGTTCACCATGATGCCTGCTTTAACTTCAACTTCATCTTCCATTACGTCATTCAAGGGACGTAAATTATATATTTCTTTTTCTATTTCCCCCCAATATTTAATCCAAGTTGGCTAAATTTGTGAACACTGTTTCAATGTTGTTTTTTTTTAAAGATCTTTTTGTGAACTTTCATGAAGTTGAAAGATTTCGATTTATTTGGTAGCCTATCAATAGTGCTATTATTTTGGTAATGACAAAATAGATTGTTCAGTCATTTGTTTTAAACACAGTTAAGATACAGGGCGACTCGAAGCAGAAGGTCACTTAAAATTCTGATATGATATCGCGCCTTAAACCAATTCAGTAGAATGATCCATAAACTGCATATACAGAGCTGAGTGTGTCACTATTTTGGGCCAAAGTATTAATTCTGAGTACCACTTAATGTGAGATGTTCAAGTCAAATTTACAATTACAAGTGGAATGTTTTCACACGATGCTAGGTGAATGTCAACTGAATGTCATAAAATGCCCCCCAGCACAAACATATAAAAAAGACAAGGGAGTGAACTGTAGCAATGGTCAAAACACACAATGTGAAATGCATTGTGATGTACATAATGTGGGACTACATGAATCTATAATGCAATACTGACAACAGACCAGTGTAGGATATTACATCTGTTCTTACATGCCAAATCAGTGGGGAAAACATATTTGCATGCA
This sequence comes from Pygocentrus nattereri, assembly GCF_015220715.1. Lineage (NCBI taxonomy): Eukaryota > Metazoa > Chordata > Actinopteri > Characiformes > Serrasalmidae > Pygocentrus > Pygocentrus nattereri. The sequence goes on along the minus strand of NC_051217.1, from coordinate 30,612,969 downwards.
ATAAAGCAATATTAACTCACAGAGGACTGCCTACTAATTTAAATACTCTTAATCTATTACATAATGTAGGTAGCTGGGGATATAACTGGTAGGCAAATGAAGTTAAATGTGAAAATAATAAAAATGTCCATAATTCATGTGGACTATTACTACAATGCAGTATTGAAACCATGTGAAACTACAACACAATGAAACGTACAGATAAACAAAATTTTAAAGCACACGAAATCACCACCTGTTCTGGCCATACTCACTGTCTCTTTTTCTGCTGGGATCCTTTTCTTTTAGGGCTCTCGCTCTCAGACTCACTGCTGCCCTGTAAATGATGTGAAACAGGCATTTCAGCACTGACCGAACACTGTAGGTGGTGTAACAACCACTAGATGGCAACATACTACAATATTTCAGCCAACAAGTCAACCTCAAGGGGGCAGCAGACCACAACATTCATGCAGTGTCTTGATCATAAGAGGCAATTGTCTTTAAATTTCAATTTTGCTGATAATAAACAATAAAGGCTAGTGTAGTTATAACCAATTGTCCAAGCTTGTATTTGTTCATTTAACAGCCACAAGCAGCACAACAGAACTTGTGCACTTCAAAAAGTCTGTTCACAGTGAAAATTCCTAAATGGCCAACCTCTGCTCCAATGTTCAGACGAGCTGGCTCTGTTCTGCTCCGGTTGGACCTTCTAACACCGTAAACATCTGGATGTTGCTCCCACATCTGTAAATGTAAACATATAATCAATAAATAAATAAATAAAAACTCTGGGCCTTTTTTTTTTTAACAAAATGTTCTTAAGAAGACATTTCTTTTCTTAAAATGCCATGAATCTGTTGTAGGCTTCTTAGACTTTCTTTAGATCTTTCTCCAGAACACAACACAACACATAATGGAGATATTGGTAAATGGGGCCCACTGTCTTTCCATTTCGAAACCCGTTTAGTGAGCATGTCAACTATTATCTCAGACATGTAAGCTCATATCCACTGGTCTTTATTCTTCAGTTGACCACAGCTATCAAATTATTCAAAAGGAAGGAGAGAAAAGTCACTAAAGGTCTCTCATCTTCCATTTATCCGCTGATCTGCTTTAAGTCTCTTACGCAAAAGGTCATTATGCCAAGGCAACAGGCCGCTTGAGAAAGCTGGCAGTCTCAGAAGCTTAGCAAATGAAAGGCAAGGCAATGACCTACTTCAACACAAAAACACCACACAAAAGTATACTAAACAGGTCAAATGGAGTGACGATGTCACAGCGCAGCCGATTTTCAAGTGGAACATGAAAACTGAAGCTAAAAAAATAGTAAATAAAATGGACTAAATGTGAAATAAAAGCACTGAAACTGGCTTTTCAGATCAGAAGAACAACATACGCTACAGCAGACATGATCTTGGGAGATTATGGACATAAATATAGACCCAAAGCTCACCGAGATGATTATAAGTGGCTACTGGTTCTTACAGTAGTTTGAATAGACACTGCCTTTGTCCCATTCCAACGTAAGACAAATAAATGGCAAATCGATTAGCATTTCTAGCATTACAATTTGTGCCCATTCGGCCAAAGGAGCAGTTGTGAAGTCAGGCACTGATGTTGGATGAGAAGACCTGACTCACAATTGACATTTCAATGCATCTCAAATATGTTGAGGTCAGGGCTCTGAGCAGGCTATTGGAGTTCTTCCACAGCAAACTCATCGAAGCATGTCTTTACAGATCTCACTTTGCGCAGTCATGCTGAACCATAAAAAGGCCTTCCCCAAAGTCTTCCCACAAAGTTGGAAGCATGTAGTTGTCTAAAATGTCACCGAATCAGTGTTACCCTTCAGCAGAGCTAAGGGACCGAGTCCAAACCCAAACCCTGAAAAACAGCTCCTAAATTATCTGGAACTCTGTAGTGAGTGATAAAACAGATGACATACTATGTGATTCAGCACTCGGCAGCTTCACTCTGTGAGGTTGCGTGGCCTACCACTTCAATGACTGAGCTGTTGTTGCTTGTACACACTTCCTTTACACAATAATAGCACTTACAGTAGACCAGGGCAGATCTAGCAGTGCAGATATTTCACAAAACTTGACTTGTGGCAATGGTGACATCCCATAACAGTGGTACATTTAAAGTCACTTCAGTTCTTCAGCACGGCCTCTTCTACTCCAATATTTGTCTATGGAGATTGCATGGCTATGTGCTTGATTTTATACACCTGTTAGCAATGAGTGTGGATTAGTAATGTATCAGTAAATTATTCTCATTTCATGCCTACTTAGAACTATACTTGCATGCACTACCTCCTACTTCACGTGATGGGTGAAATGGGGGCTGCTTTGAGACTGATGGGGCACAATTTCTTGCCATTACCTTCTTTACGTCTGCCAGATCCTTCTTCTTAATACGTTTGTCTTTGGGATCATGCTCATCTGTTTCTGCCTGGCGGGTCTTGGAGCCAGCAGACTCACTCCCAGACTCGGAGTGGCTCTCTGACTCAGATGAGCTGTTGGACTCGGAGTGGTGGGACCGTGCTCGCTCACTGCCCTGTTCACTCTCCGACTGACTGGCTGACTCCGAGCCGGAGTGGTTTGACTCCTCTGACGCAGAGTTGCTACAAAAGCAGAGACGGGCACTTTCAGGACCACATTAAACTTCCTAAACGAGGTTTACACAAAAACACATGCTTGGCAAACAAGCCCAGAAACGGGAAAAAGTTCATATTTCATTCTGACATTGTGGTGACTGTCAAATCTCTGGATATAGCCCAACAAATCATCGTGGTTAGTTATCGTATGCATGATCATTTGTTAACAAATGTATTTAGAATAATAAAACATAATATAAGGTATGAAAAGTCCAAAATCCTGAGAAATTCTAGAATCTTGAAAATGTTAACATGATCTGCAGAATTTCTGAGATGCTCCTCATTGCTTCAGTGATGCTGTGCACTCAAGCTGGTATGGAGATTATATATATATATATATATATATATATATATATATATATATATATATATATATGTATGTTTATTATAATCGAAAAGCTAGTCCAGTAAGTTCGGTCAGCATGAAAAAACACCAACATTAGAATAAATACAAATAACATTAATACAATAAGCAGTGGTTTCACATTTGGCAATGTTTTCATTGAACTCTTTGCCAACATCTCCTCATAGAAACCCAGTATTATTTTGGAGTTATCATCCAAAACCTGCTTTGGCTCATCAGTACTTTATTATGGTGAATCAAGAGGGCTTGTGCTGGAATTTAAAACATAGATGCAATGGCTGAGGACATCAAGGAGAAATCTGAAACAAAAGTTCTTTTAACTAGTTTTAGTATATACAGTGCCTTGCAAAAGTATTCGGCCCCCTTGAACTTTTCAACCTTTTGCCACATTTCAGGCTTCAAACATAAAGATACGAAATTGTAATTTTTTGCGAAGAATCAACAACATGTGGGACACAATCGTGAAGTGGGACGAAATTTATTGGATATTTTAAACTTTTTTTTAGAAATAAAAAACTGAAAAGTGGGGCGTGCAATATTATTTGGCCCCTTTACTTTCAGTGCAGCAAACTCACTCCAGAAGTTCAGTGAGGATCTCTGAATGATCCAATGTTGACCCAAATGACTGATGATGATAAATAGAATCCACCTGTGTGTAATTAAGTCTCCGTATAAATGCACCTGCTCTGTGAGAGTCTCAGAGTTCTGTTTAAAGCGCAGAGAGCATCATAAAGACCAAGGAACACACCAGGCAGGTCCGAGATACTGTTTTGGAGAAGTTTAAAGCCGGATTTGGATACAAAAAGATTTCCCAAGCTTTAAACATCTCAAAGAGCACTGTGCAAGCGATCATATTGAAATGGAAGGAATATCAGACCACTGCAAATCTACCAAGACCCGGCCGTCCCTCTAAACTTTCAGCTCAAACAAGGAGAAGACTGATCATAGATGCAGCCAAGAGGCCCATGATCACTCTGGATGAACTGCAGAGATCTACAGCTGAGGTGGGAGACTTTGTCCATAGTACAACAATCAGTCGTACACTGCACAAATCTGACCTTTATGGAAGAGTGGCAAGAAGAAAGCCATTTCTCAAAGATATCCATAAAAAGTCTCGTTTAAAGTTTGCCACAAGCCTCCCGGGAGACACACCAAACATGTGGAAGAAGGTGCTCTGGTCAGATGAAACCAAAATCGAACTTTTTGGCCACAATGCAAAACGTTATGTTTTGTGGAAGAAAACCTGTTGGAGTCTGCAAAAGAGCTGAGACTGGGATGGAGATTTATCTTCCAACAAGACAATGATCCAAAACATAAAGCAAAATCTACAATGGAAAGGTTCACAAATAAACGTATCCAGGTGTTCGAATGGCCAAGTCAAAGTCCAGACCTGAATCCAATCGAGAATCTGTGGAAAGAGCTGAAAACTGCTGTTCACAAACGCTCTCCATCCAACTTCACTGAGCTCGAGCTGTTTTGCAAGGAACAATGGGCAAAAATTTCAGTCTCTCGATGTGCAAAACTGATACAGACATATCCCAAGCCACTTGCAGCTGTAATCGCAGCAAAAGGTGGTGCTACAAAGTATTAACGCAAGGGGGCCGAATAATATTGCACACCCCACTTTTCAGTTTTTTATTTCTAAAAAAAGTTTAAAATATCCAATAACATTCGTTCCACTTCACGATTGTGTCCCACTTGTTGATTCTTCACAAAAAAAATTACAATTTCATATCTTTATGTTTGAAGCCTGAAACGTGGCAAAAGGTTGAAAAGTTCAAGGGGGCCGAATACTTTTTCAAGGCACTGTATCACTACTTTTTGTAGTCATTGGTTGATATTAAGTGTATCAACTATTTTTTTTTTTTTAAAGAAGAAATTTGTTACGTTTATATGTTCTTTCAAGAAATTCTATCCAACTGTTCAGAAGTGTATCAGAAACAGGTTATATCATCACTAGGATTAACAACACATCATACTACATGAGTCTCACAATTCATTATGCACGGGTATCAACCAACACATTCAACACACTGTTTAGTACTGATAACATGTTATGACGTATAACATCATCACTGGAACAAAACCTCTGAAATAGTAACTTCACAGCAGGAGGAAAAACCATGTAAAGTTTTTGTAATGTAAGTTGATGTACCAGGACTTTCTCCAAGCAATTTTTGACCAAAAGCTTGTTTTCAATTTAAATTTCTGCAATAAAGCAAAAAGCGACAATAATCAAGTCCAAAGTTTTCTGTACGACAATAAAACTCAAATCAAGCAAGCCCACAATAAGAACCCCAAACTGTCCCTTGTCTAAAACACCTCTTCATCGTGAGCATACAGGAAAAGCATGCTCCTCTTAAGTACTAGCTAAACTATTATATATAGGGAGCTGTATTACAGCTTTTCTGTGTAGTCACACTCCTACCTTCTTCATCTAGTTCTTTGATAATCTTTTATTCATCACCGTTAAAGGTGGGTAACTTACACCATTCAAGTTGCTTCAATAAAGTTACGCTTCAAGTTGCTACCAAAAACTTGAGTAGGAGTCGAAATGTAACGGGTCTTCGTGTCCTGAGCTCCCTATGAAATCGTAGTGGAACTGCTTAGTATATCCAGCATCCATCGGCATAAGAACTGAACGTTGGTGCTTTTCCTTTCTTTTATGCTTCCGCAATTAAAATGAAAAGAGGTGTTAACAGCACCAAAGCAGTCCCATTGCGAAATCTGCAAAAAAGAAATTAAGCACAAGAAAGGAACTAAAAGTGAACGAGAAACAGAATTAATACTCAGAACAGTACAGATCAGTCCAGTTTTACTGAAGACCCTGTCACAGTAAAAATAATTCACTAATCACTTCTGATCATAACTCATATTAAACCACATCTTCAGTTTCTACTTCCTACATTTATTTCTTTGCTGGGTTGTTTTTAACACTAAGCTTAGTTAAAGGCTTACACTGTGCCTCATATTGACAAAACCAGTCAAGAATGAAATTAAACGTGCTATTTCCCTCACAGCTTCAAAACAGTGAACATATTTTACATGTGGTGAACTCCTGGGAGTCTGTGGGTGAAGGGAAAAAAAAGTGTGGTTTATGAAACGAGCGACAATACAAACCTCCAGATTAACCTTCATGATAAAAGACTGAAAGTGAAAGTGTATCAGAGCTAGATCAGCTGCGCCTTAGTTTAATTATTATTTAATATTATTTATGCCCTTAAAGAACAAATATTTATATATAAGCTGGTACCTGTTTATTGAAAACTGAAAACCTAAAACTTGCTGAATGCACAGGCATCCAGACCAGGTTGCAAGTAAAACAGGAGAAGGTCAGCTAAGAGCGAGTTTATTTTGACACTGACCTACACAGATATTTACTGTAAAGCTCAGTAATGACTAGCTGTGTTTTTCCACCTCTACTTTATGATGGCTGTTTGACACCATTCAGGAAAGTGAATCCCATGTGGAGGTCACAAAACGTGAGAGGGGGAAAAAGGCAAATGCAAAGAACCCCTTAGTTGCAAATACAATGTGAATCATACCTTGCATGATGGCTGTGGGCAAAGTCTGTCTCTCCCATTCATCAACTAGTCAGGAAGCACAGACAATGAGGAAAATCACTACTGCTCGGAGGCAGACTCCTGTTGCGCGTGTCAGTAAACCCCCCTCCCCCACTTCACAATCAGGTCCAAATACAATGGAATCAGGAGTTCATCTCTTTTTTTATGCATCATGGTTAAACATCTGTTTATCAGAATCAGATCATTGGGATTCCTCTCTTCGGCTCTACAGATCCAGCACACAAACCTCCTTCAGTCAAGAAAACAAAACGCATACTTTTCAGGTCAGGAGCTTAAAATGTTAACATGGACATTACCAAGACTATTGCCTATCATCAAAGCAGCATCAACATCTTTAAAAACTGCCACGAATATCCTGAAAAACGTCTTATCCTTGATGTCCTGTTAGAGGTTGATCATTTGAGAAACATAAGCCAATATAAATGTTTTATTATTTTAACATTCACATAACAGTACTGCTATGTAAAATCAACTGTAATGCAGACAACACATCTTAAAACCTATGTTACATACATGCATATTATATGGCACTGTATGACGCTGGAGTTTAGATCTGGGAATAGCTGCAGTAAATATAAACAAATGTGCTGCTCCCATAACAAGGCCGACAGCACAGTACTGTACAGTGAGCTCTGTTCACACTCAGCACAAAACTAAAGGCACTGTCTCTTTAAAGACCGGGGGGGCGCTACGATTTCTTCGGTCATGACTAGTAAAACAACACATCCGTAATCCGTGTTTTTAGCAATAACCAACGCCGCTACTGGCGCTAAATGAGCACCACTACGTATAATGCGTGATGAAAACGTGTAACTAGGGTAACTACTTAAGACTGCGCTGCGTCAAATACGTACATGCATCGTAAACATCTAGCTTGCGTTTTTCGCTGATCACCCTCATCGCGTTAAAATACGCTTGTTCAAATATAATCTGCTTTAAAATATTACAGGGCACGCTGGCGCGATTTTGTATGTCTGAGCTGTGTGAGGGACTTTGCTGGCGGAAGCCACTCGCCGGAGGCAGCGCCTCAGCTGCTGACAAAGCAGAGCAGCCGGCGAGCCAGCCTGTCCTTATATGGCGGGTGACGTCACACACAGGCGGGGCTAGCCCCTCTGCTGAGCCACGATTGGCTGCCGTGTTGCCAGACAGGGGAAGAGCCAATCAAAATTCAGCAAAGCAACTTCTGACCTCCACAGCACTTCCTGCTTTCCCTTCCTGTAGTTCCATGCGCCTTTTATGTAATGCTGTGTAACTCATACAAGCTCTGCAGCACAAAGCAAGAGCCATTTTGTGTCTTTCAACTGGACTTTCAGCCATTTAATGACACAGCTCACACACTAAAGACACCACCGTGCTCATTTTTTCTTCTTGATTGACTCCCACCCAGGATACAGTGCAAGTCAAAGAACTACAGCACTTGAAATGTCAGATCCAGTTTATTTTTCTGTTCAACTTTCTGGGAAAGAGGTTAAGAAAATGGCTGCCAAAAGCCCTACAGTCCAGTCACCTTTCTGAAGGACAAGCTCTGGTGTGACTTCTCTCTCCATGGGCAGGATATCAAGTTAATGTAAACCAACAACTTTCTACACCAGAACCTGAACGCTGCATCGAAATCTGACGTCAAACAAGTGACCCGATAACTCATGATAGTGTGTACAACAGTCTTTTCCAATAAAAGCCCTTTTGTTACCAAAACCGGATTCATTGTGATGGTAAAATTATGTTCCAGTACCTTTATCGCTGTAGGAGAGCTCCATATCTGCCTGAACTAAAATCTCTTCACAGTAAGTTGCATTAAAAATGAACATTTTCAGCTTCTGTAAAATTACCGTTTTGGACTGCAATATATCAAAAGTTGTGAAACGTGGAACTTTCACTGGTCTTGTTCTTGCTCAGGTGTACTTTTAAGATTTAGACATGCAATAACAGCTCAGGTTGAGGCAGTTTGATTAAACCTGTTTACAACGTTCAACTTTTCAACAAGTCTTCACAAGAAATACAAGCGAAATACACCAGAATGAATCTCGTCGATGTGTACGAGGAAGACCGCTGTACAAATCTCAGACATAAAGATGTGACAATTTTGAAAACCCATTAAAAACTACATTAAATAACTTCACAATACTCAACAAAATACTCGTTCCATTTTTACTTTTTTTTTATCAACCTGTAATTGTTTATTAAACTTGTGAACCTGAAACACTGAACTTCCACCACAGGTGTGGTGAGAGACATGAGCACAGCATTTACTGTGCTTTAAGGGGAAAACAAAAAACAAAACAATACAAAAAAATGGCTGCCAAGAAGGCTACTTCGCACGATTCCATGCAAGGACCAACTCTGGCTCCCTAAAGAACCTCTTAGTGGATCTAAATGAGAAGTATGAGTGGGAAACACATTTTTAAAGTTTAAAGAACCTCCATGTAATGTAAAGTATCGCACACGAAGGGTCTTTAAACCTTCGAAAGGTTTTTCACGCTCGCAAATCTTTTTTTTTTTTTTTTATTAAACATTTCTTTAAACGGTTCTTTCATGGCATCGCTTAAAGCACTCTTTGTGGCATGTGAAAGGCCCAATGGTTCTAAATGAACAGCATTAACTAATCAGGACTACCTTGTAGTCATTAAGAACTACAGTGAAAATATTTTCTGCACATGTACATCCATTGCACCAATTCCTGAGACACATATATTGGCACTTTCTTGGCAAAGCCTGCTTTTTTTTTTTTAAAAACACTATTTGTAAACATCGGGTGTCCTTTACACTGTATGAGCATTTCATGCCAAAAGATCAATAGAAATGGTTCAAAATGACTAGAAATAAAAATTCATTACGTTAACATACATGAAATAACTTTTTTTCTTCCATTTCCATTCCAGATACACAAGGTTTTGTTATGACAGCTGAGTGAGTGCAGTCAGTTGCTGTAGGGGCCTTGGTTCAAGGGCCCAATGGCAGTAGGACAGGACAGTGACACCAGTACCCCTCCGGCTGCAGGCTCACTCCTGTCACTCCCCTGCCAGTTGTGGAACATTAAAGACAAAACAGCAACTTGGGTGACAGTGCACACAGGTGAAATCCCCCAAATCTCAATTTTACACTATTCCACCAAAAAAAGTCCTCAATTAAAAACATAATAGTAAAATAAACAAACAGCTTGGTTAAAACACAGAAAATCAATAACCACCAATCCTGAGGGAGAAAAAAGTTAAGTGTACAAATCGTGAGTTCCTTAAAAGGTTAATGGCTTAAAAGTACAGGCACCAATGACTGGGCATATAAAACCTTATTAAAGAAAAGTTTTTTAAAAAATAAATAAATAAAAAAAGAAAAAAAAAAGAACTGTAAAGCCCCCTCGTGCCAGACCCCACAAACTATTCAGCTAGAGAAAACAAACATTTGGCATAAAATGTTTAACCACATAAAAAGACTGCAGAAAATTTTGAATGAAAAAAATATAATTAAGATTACATTACAGAAAGATGTATGCTTCATTAAATTCAAGTAAATGGTAACCTGTTAATATGTAGGCTTTGGGTAAATTTTCATATCAATCAAACAGTCATTTTGAGATCCAACAGGCCTTACACACGCAAAGCCGAACACGGTTACTATCTATTACACATAAGTGAATCTAAAACATGGTCTCTGTGACATGATATGGGAGCAAATTTGTTTTATTAGCATGAATGTTACATGTAAAAAATGGTGCAATGCAGCACAAACTAATCAGGCAAGGTCACTTTACTTTATCACAAAGGAAGGTTAAAAAGAGAGAAACCCTCCACTGCAGGATTCAGAAGGAAATTCCCTGCTTTAAGGATGGTATACATTCAGACCCAAGTCCTTCAGACAGGCCTAATAGCTCCTGTTCACTTTCAGAATTGCCAGTAAAATCAGGGTGTGGCTATTCAACTATCCCAAGGTCAATGGGCTAAAACCAGTCTCTTTCATAGAAACTGTGGCTAAAATCTGTGCACAGGTGATCAACCATGCCTGTCAACGTAAACAATCGAGACAGATGTGGTAGGGGGGAAAAAGGAAAAAATAAAAGTATCGTACCTTGAAGCATTGCTCCGAGTTGAGCCGTCGTCTCCTTGTTTTTTGTTCTTGTTGGTCATCATCGTTTTGCCTTTGAGCTTTTTGTTAACGGTGGTCGTTAGTCCAGGTATTAACTGTCAAAAGTTGAAAGTGGGGTGAACCATCATACAAGTCCCATCGGCTTGCTTTAGCTTTAAGGACAGAAAAGGTCCTCCCGTTGCGACACAGCAGAAAAACAGCCTCGATTTACACATTTGAGAAGAAATGCGTTTTAACAGAAAAACATTAAGCTCTAAACAGCGAGGAATTACGTGACACCTGCTCGGTGCCGATCGACGTCAAACAACATACGTCGATAGACTTTCAATGCAACAGATCCAGCACAGCCACATGCATAAATTCTTACTGCGTCATCAGACAAAGGACGATTAAAAAGATGATAAAAGCAGAAAACAACCGATTACATTGATATACAGTGTACACATACCTATTCCACAGACACGTAGGGAAATGTAGCGGCCGGGAAAAAAGGTCGATTTAATAGTCCGGCAAGAAAAATAATAATAATAATAAAAAAACAGGTTCCGACAACCTCGAATGAAAATACAAAACGGAGTATTATTAGAAAAAGGAGAAAAAGAAAGAAAGAAATCCGGCGGTGGCCTTTTGAATGGAGAGTGGAGGATCTAAAGCGCCTTGCGCGGCGCACTAAAAATGGAGGACCGCCATGGCTGCCAGCGCAAGGCAGAGAAAACAACGACTGTCTCCTCTACGCTAAAGCAGTACATGGTTTTCTCTCGACGAAACAAAGCCGCGAAAACGACGCACGGACGTTTCTACATCCCCCCACCGAACACACGAATCAACCCCGCTTAAATACGAGCCCTAACGCGAGAGTGGAAGTTGGAGAAAGTTGAGAGAGAAGTGCTCCAGAGCGCCCGGCGAGGCTCAGCGCGTTCCCTTTCCCAAGGCTCATCCGCCATCTACAGCTCCTTCCCAGCTCTGAGAGCTTCAGCCTCTGATTGACGTTCTCTCCATTTAGCCCGGACTCAGGTGATGCACTGAAGACCCGCCCCCTTTATTTTAAACTAAAACTACTTCACCAACACACTTCCACTAAAGATCTCAGGCCAACCTAAAGGACGCACATGCCGCCCCGAGCCCACCGCGAGGCTGCAGCTCATAAGACTTGTTCTCAGGGGTTTAAAACAAATGATTTCAGTAAGCCATCACTTCCTGCTCAGAGAGGAAACGCGATATCAGGAGCCATTTTAGACCGTTGGACTGCATGGGACACCATTTTAGAGCACATCTAACTCTTCACATAAGCCCTGAGGTTGAGCTTAGACTTCAGGTTGAGTTTAAGACCGACTGGACCACCGTGGCAAAAAAAAAAGTAGTCATTTTCACACCATAATTCTTTCATATTTCTACAACAGCTGCAGGGAATATCGTTGAAAGCTGGCAGCATAAGAAGGTCTAAAGCCAGGAACGTGCGTCGAGGTTGCATTTCAACTTATGAAGTCGTTTTCAGCTTTATTTGAACGGCCGAGTAAGAACGAGGGCTTCTAGGCTTGGACGCCGCAAGCTTAGTCTGACCGTAGCGAGTTTGGAACTGACCGTTGGGTCTAATTTTCTAGACCGATTTGGTTCATGGAGACACGGAAGTTGGACTTTTGGAAATTTTAACAATCGCAGACAGGATGGGCTAGCATGATCGTTCACCTCTAGGCCGACGGAATTCAAGCCACACCAAAACGGTTACCCGTTTTTGCTGGTTTAATAGGAATTTAGGAATAGGTTTGAGATTAGACGGAGATGATTTAAAAGTAGCCAAGAACGAACGGCTTACGTAAAACCTTACGTAAATGATGTCGTCTCTTAGACCAGCGTAGTTCAGAAAGCCACACAGAACTGTTAAGCAGGTGAAAACCATCACGGCAATCGTTGGAAAAACTTTGAAAAAGTTGGTCGGACATTGACTTTTGCAAAGAAGAAAGGTTTAAGTCAGGTTATCGAAGCATTTCCCCCTCCAATGAGAGCGAGTCAGAATCGTTTAAAAACTAGAAGTTTTATTTAGTTAAATGAAAAGTAGAATGTTCGAGTGAGCATACATACATACAGGATGGACATATTGGCTGAAACAATAGAAAGTTGCAACATAACACTGTTAAAACATTGGAAAAACAACACTGAAAACACATTTGTCCTAAGAACAAGTGCACCACAGCAGGCAAAATTACATCAAGGTTCTGTCATTACAAATCCAAAAGCAAAATCAGAGCCGCCATCTTCCTGATAAAGCTGTAGTCTCCATTCGATTGTCCAGTAGGGGGTCTTAATGAAATCAAAAAGGAGAAGGGAAAACATGTAAACCTTAAGTGCACTGACCAAGATAGAACAGCTTTCTATAAAATCTACAACTTGTAAAGCTTCTTATGGTCATTCGAACCAACATTTCAAAAAACATCCCAAATGAATCTACTGTGGGCTAGCTAGCTTCGTCAAGAGTGATGGGGTGATGCAAGAAAATCAACTGGTGAAGTGGTCGCTTTAACAGTCATCTATGGTAGGACAGCACCAAAAAAAACAATCAAGATGCTTAGTTTGAGATGAAAACGAATTCACAGCGGATTAACCCATCTAACAAAATGCTATCAATCTACACTGCACCTCAATGAGCGCTCTCATGCATATAACAATGTAATAACGTGTAATAAAGGAACAATTAAGCAATTATAAAAACAACGGCAACCCACAAAAAAAACTAATTCGGAATCTTAATGATACTTCTTGCTCTATTCATGACTAAAGCACTCAAGATACAGTAAACCTAGTCTGACAACAACTAAATACATAGGTCACAGCACAAAACATTTACATTAAATCATTTGGTTTCACGTCATATGTCTGTCATTGTGTATAAGGCAATGCTAACGTGTCACAGTCTTCAAGTTTGACTAGATTCGTCATCGTGACAGTCGACGATTTTTCTAAAAGCCGAGGATTTCTGCAGTTATGATTGGTAATTGAAGTATTCCGCATACAGAATCCTGTTACAGCAACATGAGGTAATATTGTATTATGATGATTACTATGCCAAAGTACTTTCTGTTCCATAACAGTGATCGTTAGAGGTGGGCAGCAATAATTTGTTATACACAATACATTGTGGTTATTATTAGCATATTGTGGTTATTATTAGAACTTGAACATGGACCAACTGCATGTTTCGTTAAAAAGACCCCAGTCTGGTTTCATTGAATTTATCGCAGTACAGTATGTGAAATGTTGAATAAAAGTCAGTTTCAAGAGTTTTTGATGGTAGTTTTTAAATGGGGCTGTACACTGCATTGTGTCAGTGTCAAAACATTGTGAAAATGTCTATCGCGATCACATTTTACCACATCGTCCACCGCTACTAATAACCATTACATAATAGCATCATATACTGTAATCACGTACTCTTACTATATTTTAAGGCCTATGACTAGAAACTCAACATCTAGTTCGTATTTTGTGTTTTTTTATATTTTAGTTTTATTATGACCTTTCTGAAGTTGTAAATACACAGAATAAAGCTGATTGATCTTGATTGAACTGGTGGAAATGGAAAACGAATGCATTTAAATTCCAGAGGTTTTAGTGTTCCAGTCAAAGGTCAACTAAAAATGTGGATATAAATTGAAAAGTAAAACATGCTCCAAGTTGAATGAAGCATTTGAAAGAACTCAACAATCCAGCATCAGCTTTTACATATTTAATAAGCATAATTAATAATAATTAATAATAGTTGGTTTCTTTTTTAAAAAGAATGTTTTATGTTTGTGTCCCAATTTAAAGCATATAATGCACTTATTGTTATTGCGACAAAAACTTTTATAATTCCACATGGCAGCAATCAAAGAACTATGAACCGTTATGAAACACGAGTTTTGTTGAGTTGTCTTGAGTGAAAATACATAAGTTTTTGAACATACCGAAGAGTCATGTGGGACATCAAGATCAATTAAGTGGGCAATTCAATTCTCCATCAATTCAAATTCAGAAAGCTCATCCACTAGAGGGAAGTAATGAACTGATGTGTTATATGGAATGCCAAAGTGTTTTCCATCCATGAACACAAGTAATAACAGTACACATTAACTGAGTTAACGTTAATATCTAATGACAAGTCATATTTCATGATAGCTTTTCAAACGCATAGAATAATCCAGGTATAAATCTTTGGTGATCAATAACAAAAGGAGCTAAACAGAATGCAAGGACGAAAGAGAGTGCAATGACGTCACACTGATTTCATTTTAGACTTGGGATTAGTTCAAAGGGAAAGAACAAGTGATCCATCTCAGAACGAATACTGCCAAATAAACGAAAGGGACGCCAGTTCAGGGCCAAGATGTGAAAAACGTTACATGAAAAGCAGAACAGGCTCCACGTTGAGACGTCAGTCTCATGCAAGGTTTCCATGGGGAATAAGATCCGTTTCAAGAGGACAGCAGCAAAGAAGATATGAAGAGTTCAAGCTCAAAATGAAGACATGCGTGAACATCTTTTTATCTGATGAACATCTTTTGAAGAAAGTAACAACCACCTTCGATTCCTTCTACATGATGTGTTCCTCATAACGAAAAGGTTTCCAGCTACCCTTCAAGAACTAAAAGGTTTTGTCCAAGTTCTTAGTTACTGTGTTTTTTGTTTAAGAAGGTTTATAAATGTTAGAATATTTCTTGCAATAAAGTTCACGTTAGCTTTTAGACTCGAAGTTAAACTTCCCACTCCTACAGTAGGGGCAGTTCCATGTAAGTGCACCACTATGCCACAATGACAGACATATGAGCTAACATACCACAATGACAAGGACCAAAAAAACAAAAAAAAAAATTGCGGACTTACCAAGCCTTCTTCTTTTCTTAGTACAGTCCTCCTGATGTCTTCAGCGGCAGAGTCTTCTGATGGGAGGGGGAAAAAAAAAGACTTTAGTCTAAATCTGAACTATTTAGACAAACTTGAGTAGCAAATAAAGACTGACAGATGAACACAACATTGCTGGTGAATTCCAAAGACACTATGGTATGGTTCAGTACTCTGGAACAAGAAAACTAGTCTATAAACTAGTCATTACCAGTGACTTACATAGTCAGCAAAGCTAACCCACTTAACAAGAGATTAAGCACTTGTTAAGGCCTTGTTTTACTCCTCTACACACCAATCAACAACTGCGAGGGTGAAGCAAGAATAATGGTGCTTTACATCGCTTCACCCAGCCTTATTTAACGCCAACGAAAGCAAGTTGAAATGAAGTGACCTACATTTTTTGGGTGTGTCTGATGCGTTGAAATGCCACGTATGCTTCACTCAGCTACATTACTAAGGGTTAATTTAACAACTTTGTGGCTGAAAAACGTGATAGATTTCTTTGATTTATTATTTTCCTGTGTGTACATATGACTGCTTTAGGCCATGCTGGGCAGTACTTATAAAATTCAAATTGCACAATGGTTTCCAAAGAAAATTAAAATAAATAAAAAAAATAAAAAATATTTATCATCATCAAGGTATCATATTAACGTTTGCTTGCTGAGTACTGGTAATCAATACTAACAGAGTGGCTTCTGATTGGACTGCTTTGTTCTCAAACTTACGGTTAATTTTAAGAAATAAGGTAAAATTAGCCAAATAGCCAATCAGAGCTAGAGTGCTGATCTAGGATCTGCTCCAATAAATAAAGCTATAAGCTTAAAAAAAATGTATAAAGAAGACCTTGATCATAGATCAGCGCTCCTACTTTGAGAAGCTTTATGAATGAGTGCAAATTTCCACTATATTCCATGTATTAAAGTTGAAAATCAGGTTCTGTATTCAATGTGTAATATACTCAAATATTATTATTTTTAACAATTAACACACTGCTTCTCTGCAGAGATGAAGCTTGGATAATGTAAATTTAGACAAATGACCAATGTCTGCTGAATTATCTCCATTAACTATCATGAACCAAATTTAGTTTGAGTTTTGCCCTACAGTTCGAATTTGCCCTTATGGTAATACTATAATTAACCAACTACACTGGCTTCTAATATTACTACATGTATAATAATACCTTTTCTACACAGACATGTAATTCCATTAGCATCCACTGGTTCTCCAATTTTATATGGTTTGAAACCAGATTTTCCCCCCTAGTAGAGAGCACATCTCATGTAATGCAAATTCTCTGCTTCATCACTAATCTTGTGACACTCAGAATTTGCATGTATGTAGTTAGATAATTGACGTTCTGTTTGTATAAGCTTCTGTGATGTGCAATCATGGATTTAAAATGATTACACAAATGGAATAAATGAAGGCATAAAAAAATTAATTAAAAAAAGTTGTAGGTAGTGAACAAAGTGACAATTTGCATAGCGTTGGCGTTTATTCAAATTATCACAAAATTTGATAATCAATAACTCGATCAAGACGTCAAACATACATCTCATCTTTAATAACTATCACGATGTGACACCAATAACATTACCAACAATGAGAAATTTCTCATTCTTGACAGTGTATTACCAAGCACTAGATTAGAATATATAAATTAATATAAATTAATTTAAATGTAAATTGACTCAAAGCATTCACTACTATAAAAAAAAAGCTGTTATTCTTTTCATGGCTTGATTTTTCAACCCTGTGTATTCATCCATTTGTGTTTTAGTAACTTAATTGTTCAATTATAACGGTTCTAATTTGTGCACACTGAAGCCCCATTAATAGCCCCAATGTCCATGTTAAGACTTATACCCAGCTGCCACTCTCTTCCCATTGATGATCTGTAATCCTCAAACATCTATGATTTAAAAAACTGTAAACTGGAATTACTGAAATGAACATTTTAAACAGCAGGCTTTCCAATGTTCTGTCAACTACAGTATGCATTATTTTTTAAAAATGTGTACATATTTCCATGTGAAATTGTGATTCTTTTTAATTCTTTAATTTAGAAAAGCTGGAAAAAAAAATTCAACAACTGCACAATATTGCCCATTAGTACCTTACTGAATGCATCAGGGACTAAAAAAAAGTGACAATTCAATTAATCAAAACATGCATAAGTATTATTTAGTAGTACCAAGTTTTGTGGAGCTGATGTTGAAATTGTTTACACTAAGATTTTTTTTTTTTAAAGATAATTTTACATAAGGTTATATTTCTTTATTGACCATGTATATTTTCACATACCATGAATATAAAATATGCATGTGTATTAAGGAAATTGAAAATATTACAAATTTTGGACCACTACTAAAACTAATTTGGAAATTAGTCCGGTCATAATGAAATTTTCACCTTATGTATGAAATTCCAATTATCATGCTGGTACCAGATATTCAGTGCAGAGAAGACGATTTAAAAGATGGCAACAAAATGAACAAAAGTGTACTTAAAAGTGTCATTTAAACACATGATGAAACAACCTAGTTGTTGATAAAATAATTGGTATACATGGCGTTTGTGTGCCATATGCGGTCTTTATACATCTTTGATTACTATAATCCAATTATAAATTACTATGCAATTACTGAAACACTGAAAATCCCTAAAATGTATCAAATTCATACTACTGTTGTATTTTAATCCACATAAAATTGCTAATTTGCTGACTCAAACTATCATAAGTCAGCTACCAGTTCTTCAAGCTAGCCAGATATGTGCTAAGCTATCTGGTAGCATCAGTTAGCAGTCAGAGATACATGTGTGTAGTTGAGTATTAAAATGTGTAAACTTTATTATGCAATGCATTAATCATGCTGTAGTTTTGGTTCCAAACACCTTCGTTTTCAAAAGGAAATCTAGTCAAAGGCAAGGCTTACTATGAAATAAGAGTGGTATCTGATTGGTTGCAATGGCTCCATTTGTTTTCAGCAGAAGTCTTGGCTTACTTACTTATCCAATAAATACTGTAACTGCAAACCGAGGCTACTGTGCTGTTCACTTGAGTGCTAGTAAATGAAAGATCTCAAAATAGCGCGTAATATAAACACAGCTTAGGCTTACTCGTTCAACTATTTAGTTTATTTTTTAAAAATAGTTTTTTTCACAACTGCATAGCTGAACGAAAAACGTATTTCCACAAAAAACCTCACCAGCATATATAGCGGTACACAAAACACATTTTTCTAATGGTTCACTAATTTTTTTACTAGGCTTACATAAATTTGATTCAACACCACCCCTACATCCTTACAACCACTGACCTTGAAAGCTAAATTTAACAATTCATAAATAGTTTGTACCAAAGACCTCGTGTCTATTCCATGGCAATATCTGTATAGACCTCTGCAAGCCAAGTAACAATTTTTACTGGTGTTTCTCTTATTTTAGTCCCGTCCAAATCAGCCATCTCCATTTTATGGACTGTGTGCTCCCACATCAGTATAGATT
Source organism: Pygocentrus nattereri (assembly GCF_015220715.1). Taxonomy (NCBI): domain Eukaryota; kingdom Metazoa; phylum Chordata; class Actinopteri; order Characiformes; family Serrasalmidae; genus Pygocentrus; species Pygocentrus nattereri. The sequence goes on along the minus strand of NC_051217.1, from coordinate 30,593,909 downwards.
TCAGTAGCTTTCACTTACTTCAACCTACTATGAAATGAGCCACGCACAGAATCCTTAATTATATTAATCTAATATCAGCGATAAATATTTCATCATACCGTGGCCGAAAGGAGTTTTCACAACTCCAAACATTTAAACCTGTAAAACGACATTAAAAAACAAGCAAAAAGTTTGATGCGCCTATATCGAACGACGGCTGTAAAGTCCTAAGCCCATGTTAGTGCTAATAACAATGCATTTCAGAAGGCTAAGTAGATTAGGTTCGGGTATACAAAAAATTACGATGAAATTAAACGTGGGACACATTCCCTCAGTGTGAGCAATCGAATGAACTACGTATAGAACTTCTTTGGAGCAGTGGCAATGCGTAAATCGAGTAGCCACTCCCCTCTTTGTAGGTCATAGCAAGATCTCTTATCCCGTGAGAATCATTCCAGGATGTCCTGTGGTACAATTACATTTCTCCACCGCCCTATGTAAAACCAATCTAGTCCAAATGGTACCGCTACGTTTAGATAAACGCTTCCGTGGAAGGTTGAAAGCCTTAACAGTAATAGTGATTTAGCACTACTGACTATTGAAGATTTAAACCAATTTCCATGAATAATTAAAAGCCTTCAAACAAAACATTGCACAACACTTTTAGCTTCACACTTACACAAACGCTTTTTTTCATATTTCCAATAAACTTTCTCTATAACCTATTTTACAAAACAATTACTACACTACTTTGGTTTAAACCAACAATTTATAATTAGCATGGTAGCAATATAAAAACATACACTACTTTTTTTGGAAAAGCATTTGGCATCAAAGACCAAAGATTTAGTTACTTTCAGGTTGGTCCCACCTACTCTGGATACTAACAAAGATGATAGCTAGTAGGTAGCTTACGTCGTACCAGAAGTCAATTGGCAAATTCACATTTACTCAATGTCCAGTAATCACGGCATATAATTATGTCCAGCAAAATGTTTGTGTTTACGGAAGTTTATCATTTAGTGCATTTTTAATATACTTTCTACTGGATCGTATATGGTTGCTAACACCAAGCTACAGGATTATACAGGATAATGCCTCATTTCTTTTCTTCTTGCAATATTTATTCAAACGTTAACATTGCTTTGAGTTGGTTCTAATTAATCATCAACAGTATTTCACGGCTAGAAGTGGAAACCGACAAAAATCGAGGTTTCCATCGTCAATGTCTATCTGTTCCTATAAGTACAATACTTACAGGCATCCTTCAATTCCTTCGCTTCATCCATCTCTGGAGTTGCGCAGACTACGATCCCCTAAAGATAAAAGCAAATTTTACATAAGACCCAAAATATACATTATGTCCAGATTTACAGCACAACCTAGTGGTTACAAAAACTGCGCGAGTCGGGAGGGAACACTTACATCGTTAATGTCTGGAGCTGACTATCCTTCCATCACGTCTTCTTCAGTTGTTCTGATGCCTGTACAGAAGAGTTTCAAAATTAGTTTACAACGTTCACAGCTTATATAGCATTTTTAAACGGGATAGCAAACAAAAAGACAGGCACAGTTTACAACTCAACGTTCTTAGCAAGGTGATGACCTGAAAACCAAACATACGAGTCTAAAATGTCAAACATACGAGTCTAAAATGCAAAATTAATCTGTGCAAGAACATCATCGATACATTTCAACACTGAGGTCAACGTGTTCTAAAATACAGAATCATTAAAAAAACTAAATAAATCTGTTTTTATTTTTTCCTATTTATATTTCCATGTGTTTATATAATGATCTTGTTTACACAATCAAGAACAGACTATAGTTTCCATGTACTATCTTCAGGCACAAATCTCTTGAGAATGCTATTCCCAGGATTTAGAAATTTAAATACATGGATAAGCAACATAAACACATCTCTATGTATATGAAGACCATTCAAATGTTTTGCATGCTGTTTCCTGGTGTGGACACTGGAAGAAAATCTCTACTTGAACTTGACTGAAATACAAACATATTAACATTGCTTTTTATTTGAATTATTTTCACGTCTCTTAACAGTCTGGACTCTACAAAACCGAATGAAAATATACTTCACACACATTCAGTATCAAAAACAAAGAAAAAGAAAAGTCAGACATATATTTCTGAAATAATAAAAGAATAATGGCACTTTTCTGCACCACGAAGGGTTAAAAGCCAACACCCTATTATTTAACAGTCAAAAAATACTGCATAAACGTTAAAAGCAAAACAAATGTAAGTAGTCATACAACTCTGTACATTCTCAATTGAAAAAGAAAACATCAAAAAAATAATAAAAACAGCATATTTTCAATTTTATGCAGACAACAATACAGTACATGAACAAATAAAACAAAAAAAAAAGACAATCTGGTTCTAAATCATACAACGAATTTACAGACAGAGAGTTCTACACATTTCGTCAAAAAACAAACAGCATTTAAAGGAGACCAGCAATTTTACACCAATAAACTCATGAAAAATAAATTAAAAAATTAAGTAAATACTTTCTTCTCAAAATAAACTTAAAGCAACATTATATCACTCCAGACGTTCGCACTGAAGATTGCGCCCATCAGTTTGTATTTTTAACGTCGATTTTTAGGCTTTAACTCTTTTTTTTCCCGTATTCAGTTCTGGCAAGGACGTTTGTCCTCTCAAGGACAAAGCACAATTTAAAATGCGTAGTCGGTAAAAACCCTGCTTTCCTTTCGTCGTTCAGCTTTTCAGCCAGGCTCATCCTTTCCTAAACCCTAAAACCACATCTCCTCTAAAGCCTCACGCCATAATCGTGTCGAAATGCTTCGGTTTTATCGAGTGAAACTCGTCTTCAGCTCTTGGCGCTGGCCCCATCATGGCCATTTTCACAACACCCCCCTTCGAACCTTCTCCATTTTCCTCCATATTGGAAGCTCCTGCTAAACGCGGTCTTACGGCTCTGTCCGCAAGGAAATCTTACCAAGATCCGAGAGGAGAGCTCGGCCTTTTCGTCTGAGGGCGAGGACATGGCGCTTTTACGACGATTTTTTGGGATTTCTTCAGAAAGCCTGGTCTGCTCGCCGCTGCCTCCGCCCGTCAGCGGCTGCCTCTGCCTCGTCTCTCGGCTGTCTGTGCTCGTCTCTCCGCTGAGCGCTGAGCGCTGAGAGGTGGGCTGCCCCTGCGCTCTGGCGTAATCACACAACTTATAAACCGGCTCTGGCGTAATCACGCACAACTTCCTCCAGCTCTAGCATTCTGGGTAGAAGAAGCAGAGCGTCCATTTTGCCACTTCGTTTATATCCACAGCCTCTGCCATTAAAACCTGTAGTAAGGTTGACGAGAGTAACAGTTTGTGAAAAACAAAAGTGTTTGACTTCTTGAGGCCGTTTTTTCATGCCATGCTCGCCCTTAGATGTAGGTCTGTCTAGAGCTCACATAAACCCAGTAAGCTTAGGAGGAAACTGAGGCAGCTGGACTACAAGATCTTACAACTACTACTACTACTACTACTACTACTAATAATAATAATAATAATATACCTAGTCACCCTGGTTTAAGGGGATCCCATAGATTTCCCAAAATCTATGCATAATTCAACTGCTGAGAAGTAAATATTAGATGAATTATTTAATTCTGAAAAAACAAATCTCTATCTTTGGATGCTGTTTTCCTTCAACTACCTGCCTGTACCCCACCACACCACCGAGAATGCATTTTAAACCGTGCTTTAAGCAGAAACCTAATTCTGAAAAACTAGCCGGCGTATTTGTAACCATTTTGGTACCATTTGTAATATTTTATGTGAGGTAGTTGGCATTAAATTCTTCAGATGTCCTATCACTGCCGCTGTGAACAATTTGTGTAGGAGCGTTTCACATCAAACCACGCTGAATGATTTTGTCTACATCTCAACTACTTGATCATGCAGAATTCTTTGAAAAATTGCTGGAAATCCTCTTTAACCCTCCTATTATGTTACGGGTCAAATTGACCCGTTTCAAGGTTTGAAGATCTAGGAAAAATAGTTAAAAGTATTTTTTTAGCATCAAACTTCTTCTGCTTGCCTTAAATTGTGTAATCAACATATAATATGAAAATGGTTCATCTCACATATTTGTAACCACCCCCTGCATGTTTATATCACATAGATACTGTTCGGGTCAATATGACCCAGCAGTCAAACTGGAGGTAAAAGGGTGTCAAAAATGTCAGAGTATGTCTTTCTTTGCAACTGTGAGACATATTTCACCCAAATCACACACACACAGAGAGAGAGAGAAAGAGGTGCAGATGTTATGACTTTTACCTTATAGAAACCATTTATGTTCTCGCGGGTAAACTCCACCCACATTCAGTGGACACTAAACAGGGGAGGGGCAAAATCTAAAATCCTCTGCATGGGAGTACACCCAAAATTACGCTCTGTCAAGCAGACCAGACCTTTACAAAATGAGCAGCTGAAGCAAAAGGATGACAGTCCAGGAGGCTCTGGAAGTCATCATTGATCATGACAGTGAAACAGAGGAGGATGTGTCTGAAGACGAAGACTATCTTGAGCTAAATTCTGATTCTGATGATTCTGATTTTGAACCAGATGAGGGAATTGCTATTCCTATTCCTCCAAGCAAGACATTTGTCTCAAAAAAATGGTGAAATACAGTGGTCTTCATCCCGAAATGTGCGTCAGGCAAAACTGTCTGCAGAAAACATAATAAAGACAGTGCCAGGGCCCACTAGGATGGCACTGAGTTGTGTGACTGACATCAAGTCAGCCTTTGAGCTGGTCATGCCAGATTCAATACAAAAAAATCATTCTGGAAATGACAAATCTAGAAGGGAGGCGTGTTTTGGGGGAGAAGTGGAAGGAGCTGGACAAAAGACATTTAGATGCATATTTGGGGCTCCTCATCCTGGGGGGGTCTATAAGTCGAAGGATGAATTGACAGTCGGTCTGTGGGATGCAGAGAGAGGCAGGGGTATATTCTGAGCCACAATGTCTCTGGAGACTTTTCATATTTTCTCCAGAGTAATTCGATTTGATAATCGAGAGACAAGGGCTGATAGACGGGAGAGAGACAAGCTGGCAGCTATTAGGACAGTGTGGGACAAGTGGGTAGAGCAACGTCCACTACTCTACAACCCAAGCCCTAATATCACAGTGGATGAAAGGCTGGTGCCAGGTCTGCAGGCCATCTGACGATGTCAAGACAAACATGACCTGTGTGAAATGTGCAAAATTCATTTGCACAAAGCACAGTGTGATGACATGTCACTCGTGTGCTGTGTAGATAGTAGTTCATTTCTGGTTCATAGTGCATGCATGTAAAACTGTTGTGTTTTTTATGTTGGCATATCCAAAGTAATAAAGTAGTGAAACATTAAAAAAAGTTTGAACATGCATTTTTTTTAATGAAAAACGAGTGAATTATCCTAATTGAACCATTACCTGTTACAGGTAAAGAACACCATTGCACTAAATATTGGTAGAATAATTAGCAATGGAGTTAGTAATTAAATATTCACACTGCTTGTTAGGATTTTTTTGGTTTCAGATATCTTTTGGGTAATTAAACATGTACCGGGTCAAATTGACCCGGGAACACCATGTCTGTTCCTGACAAATGAACATAACAGGAGGGTTAACTACACCTAGACAATTTGATGACCTGCATGACTGGGGGGGAAAAAACTGAAACATGCTACTGAAGCTCAAAGGGTGGGTTCACAACCCTTCAGTGGAATGAGGCCTGTTGGAGAACAGGAAAAACATTAGAGGAGCAGTGGCTCAGCTGTTTAGGGCCTAGTCCCAGCCACCAATGACTTGACTTGCTGGTTGACTTTCTGAGATTAAAGAGATGTTAACCTACTGCAGAGCTGCAGCTTCCAGCAGTCTGTCCTCACTCATGAAGGCGATTTTCAAAAACACAAAACCTGTTCAATGGCCCTCCCATGATTCTGGACTACAATTCGGATATCCATAAAACTTTTGTAATGTGATTATAGTAAGTCTTGAATAACCATATTTGATACAGAGTGCTAAAGCTAAAGTTCCTCAAGCTGGATTTTGGTTTGGAGAAATAAAAGAAGTGCTTGAAAGCATACTCCTAAAACCTTTAGCCACATTATAAAATTAGACATGCATGCTAATCTGTAGATAGATCTGTTACAGGTACATTACTGAAAGAACAACAAATAAGCCAGAAATATTTATATATAAATAATTTTTTTTTTTTTTAATTTTGCTGTAGTATGAGAAGTTTTGGGGTTCCTTGCTTTGCAGTTTGGTGATATTTATTGTTATCACCATAAATTGTCACATTATGAACACTGACCAACTTCCGACCAAAGGGAACAAGTAGGGCAGGCATAGCATCTGTTTCAACAGACACTCAGAAAAACTCAATTGTGAGTAGGGACGTGCAATCAGACATCAGCTAATTTCTTCGCTAAATATGCAATTATGACCCAACTGTTTTTTTTTTTTGTCTGATCTGTTTAGCAGTTTCTTGGTCTAAATAACATGAGGCAGGTAGCAAGTGCGCTCATGCTGTATTTGATTCTACTGCTACCAGAATATTCTTGTATAATTATATATGACTCATTGTGCCAGTTAATGTGTGATGCTGCACTTTAATCATTTTACTTCAAATTTAAAATTCATTCATAAATATGAAATGACTTTGGCTGACAGAAAGTACTGGAAATGTGCCGGCGTGCTTGTGTTCATTCAGCTCACACAATGTAAGCTTCAAGTTCAATAAAAAATCATTTAAAAAGTCAAAGAAACTAACTAATAAATGAATGTCCATTGGCCAAATTAGTTGTAAAGATATTTAAATCGGCCATACAAAAATCCCTAATTGTGATGCATATTGTGCATCTGCGCATATCTTAAAGGATCATATTATATTTTTGTCATATGACCCAACAAACCCAACAAGTTTACTGTATTTAAGAGAGTGTTTTGCATTGGCATGTAAAGGTTTTTAAAATCATGAGATCTAAGCCTTGTCTATTAAAACAATTTTCTGAAGGAGGACTAGTATTTCACACTACTTTGGCTTAGTCTAATCTCTAAACTGCAAACAGCTTGTGATAAAATTTTTGTCTAAGCTCATCGTAAATTAAAAATAGCAAGAGTTAGGGCATGAGGGGGTGTCAGTTTCACGACAGACAGACAGACAGACAGACAGATTAGTTAAGATATATGGTTAATGTTGACTGTAAAAATACGACCGCTCACCATATCTGGAATTTGGGCTACAGGAGAATGAGTAATCTGGGTATTTAAACAGGTATGAGAACAGAAAAAAATGCCAGCACGCATACCACAGGCGGTATCTTAGCAACAGTAACTGGGATCAATCATTTGAGCCCTCCCCCTCTTTTTGAAATTCCTGCCATGTAGGCAAGTCAGACAGGAATATGTCCTCTGCTCATGACTGAGGCATTGCAGGCAAAGTACACCGCTCCACAATCGACGCACTTAATGATCTTAATGATTGGTTGGAAGATAAATGCTTACATTTAACTGGTGCACATTTTTCAGTTTCTTACACACTATAAGTGTGCAAAATGACTTTTCCTGATGAATATATATTCATGATAAAAACAAAGCTTTGTGAGGCAGCATTTGATTTATACTTGCCAGTTAAACTAGCTGCAAAGTATACCTATTGTTTCTTGGTTCTGAATCTATTCCATTAGGCCTGTAGAACGCAACAGATTTGGAAGTAGTATGAAGTGAATGAATGATCTGTAGCATTGAAACTTTTTAAAGGCCTGTGAAAATCATGATTATGAAGAGGTAGGTACGGTATATGGCATCTTCAAGGCCCTGCATGAAATCTCTCCATTCAAACGGTATGTAAGGAAGAGGATTGATCAGAGAAGCCTCCAAGTTTCAAAAAGCATAATGAAGGTTAGAAGGTCTACAAATCTTTATAGTGAAAAAACATGATCAGTTGTGCATAGAGATGTGCATTATACTGTAATATTGTCAGCATGCACAATACCTGGTTGGTCCAGTTGGTAAGGCAGAAAAAATAAAATACTTCTCCAAAATCTCTGTACCAAGTTACATTCATGGCGAGCAAAATAACACACAATGATAGAACATCAAGTGTTATAACGCTTAATAAAAAGCAGACGAGTCTTGTGTGTTTGAGCTGGAACAACAACATACTGCACAGGGCTATAGCACAATGGGACTGATCTTGTTTATTCCTGCTGTTTATAGGATATTGTACAGAAAAAAATGTACAGCCAAAGTGGCAATAAAATTCTCTGGTTGCATCACCCACCAGGTATACATCTGTTGAAAGGTGTAAAATTGAAGGTTCCCAGGAGCACAGTGGATTTAATCAGTGTGAGACAGAAGAAGTTTAGAACAACCAAGAGTCTTCTTGGTGCTGGCCATCTGACCAAACTCAGTATTTGGGCAAGAAATACCTTGGTCAAAAAAGTAACTAAGAGCCCCACAGCCATTATAAAAGTCCTTCAGATATATGGGGCAGCTGCAGGTATACATCTGGGAAAGGGTGTAAAAAAAGCTATTAAGGTTCCCAGGAGCACTTTGGACTCAATCAGTGTGAAACAGAAAACGCTTGGAACAGCCAAGTGTCTTCCTACAGTTGGCTATCCAGCCAAACTCAGTATTTGGGCAAGATAGGCCCACAAGCATTGTAAGACACCTTCAGACATATGGTAGAAATGGGGGGAGCTGCCAAAAAAAAACCTTGTCTGAAGCACTCAGTCCGTTCTAACTTTCATGTTTCTGATAATGTGGCTACACAGGAGATTCTTCTGCATAAAGGGCATATGACAGTCCCCCAATGCTATAGGACACTCAAATGGAAAAACGTTCTGAAGACACTAACGCTGAACTCTCTGAACTCCCTACAGTGAAGCATGACAGTAGTAATTTACCATTGGGATGTTTCTCAGCAGGGACTGTGGGGCTGGTTAGGATTGAGGGAACGATGAACAAAGCCAACTAGAGAGAGGCAGATAGGCAAGACAAAGCTGGAGTAGCTTTGGAACAAATCTAAATGTCTTTGAGTGGCCCAGCCAAACCCTGGCCTCACATTAAAAGTCTGTGATGGCACTTGAAGATTGGTGTCTATATTGTGAAAGTCTGATAGAGCTTGAGAAGGTCTGTAAGGAAGAATAGGGAAAAATGCACAAATCCAGGCATGCAAAGCTAGTAGAGACCTGCCAGAGAAGACTGCCACATGCGCATGAAAAAGAGTCCCTTTATTTCATGCTTAATAAATTACAGTACATTGAATACATTTGCAAAAGCTAAAAGACAAAATTTCACTATTTGAATATTACAATTTATATGAAAGATTGTAGATTGATGGGTTTTTTTTTTGTATTTTGCCAGCAGTCTGAATACTTTCCAAAGCCACTGTAAGATTTTAACATGCCTAATGTGATTAGCATCTGACAGCACATTCTTGAGCCAGGCAGTCATACAGAAAATATGAATAGGTACGATTTCCCCAGAAAATACAACAAACAGTAGTTTGTATGAAATGCTCTACTGAATGGAGAGTAATATTCTGTTTAGCATTATGCTCAAAGTTCACAGCCTGTACCAGTGACCATCATTCATATTCACTATATTCAATATATTGGTATCTGTACACCATCATGTTTTCTGAAGTACAATAAAGCTTCTGTACATTTCAGTCTTGCAAACTCTGAATCACAGTGGCTGTGGGACCCCCCATGTTTTCTCTCTATAATGAGTTGCGTTGGTGGGAATAGGGTGTGGAACATGGTAAATTCTTTTCCAGGCTCACTAATCCAGGTATAAACAAAGGGAACACTGGGGATTTTCTGGAATGAAGATCATCTCAAGTCCTTCAATGACTTAAACATGAATGTGAACTGGAATCTCAAATCACTTTTACCAATACTGGCACACGGGAGTGTAGTTGAAAGCTCGGGACCTCGTTATCAAACATTTAATTAACTTGATACAATTTACTGAACACGGTAAATTCACTGAATATTAATGCAAGTGAAATCGCACAAGGAATGGAGTTTAACAAGGTCATTCCTGGTGATATATTCCATTCCTGGAAATATATTCTAGGCTGTTACTGCAGGCCTCACTGCTGTTGCAAAAGAGTGCATCAGTGGTGCAACATGATCTATCTTTACTCTTGAAATACTTGCGTATTTGGAGACCAATAAGACTAAGAAGCTACAAAGTATTGGAATCCCTGGATTGCACAGTCTGCTGTTGGGAGTCTATTACAAATTTGAGCTTAACATTTGAGGAAATGTTAAGCAGGGTTGCCTCACTTCTTTTTTTCCTGTTTTCGTTTTTTTCTTACTCTTCTTACGACATTTATCATGTAGTGCTCTATATTCTGTTGTTGACACAATAAGCAAGACTGCAGAGGGGAAACTAAAAATATAAACAACAACTGACTTTATATATTCATGCCTGACCACAATGATGGGAGGTATGTCCAACATCTCAGTAGTTATTCCTTATCCAGTCATGTAACCGTACATTTCTAGTTGTAATCTTCTATCCTAGTCTCACGGCTCAAGTTTTAGCATGAAACAGTCATTATGAGGGTAAAATAAACAGGGCCTTTTCTGCTGCCTTAATGGTTCTGAATCCTAATTCCAGGATTATCAGGCTCATATTTTTGCTTTTTCCCTCCTCCAGTACACCTGACTGATCACAGAATAGTCTAATGCAATAGATTTGCTTATTCTATGGGAGTATTATTTGAATATTTTATCAATAATTGACAGAGTTGACAGCCCACATGGAAATGACAATAGCCTGACAACCTGAATAGATTTTAAAGAACTGGGAGGCCCTATTTAGTGACATGTGACTTTTCACGGGGCAAAACAGTGATCAGGCAGATGTTAACTGTTCTACTGCAACTCTTCTCTGCATTTCTAACAGAATTCTAGTAGTAGATGTAGATAGGAGTACGTGGCTGACAGCGCCCCCAGCTGAGTCTTCTGGACTTGAAGAGGCATGGGGTTTAGGCTAAATGAGTAGACAGCACCATCATGTGGTGAAAGAGCAAACAACCTCATTTTAATCTGCAGATCAGAGAAGAAAGCCATGTGTTTCACAGGCTACAGACATGTGCGTTTCATGGCCAAAAGTATGTGGACAGAAGTCATCCACATGTGTTTGCTGAACATTATTCCAAAAACTCCAGCATTAATATAGACTTGGTCCCTTTTTGGTGATCTACCAGGGAGGAAGAGAGGAATTTTGGAACGTGACTACAGAGACTGACTTCCTTTTAGCCACAAGAGCGTTAGGGACTTTGGGCACTAATGTCATCCCAATAGTTTCGGACGAAGGCTGAGGTCAGGGCTCTGTGCAGACCAGTCAGGTTCTTCTCCACCAAATTGAGCAAACCCCTTCTTTTATTCGCACATTTCTTTATAATTTGTGCATGAGGGCATTATCATGCTGAAATTGGAAATGACCTTGATATTGGAAGAATACAATTTTCACAAATGTGATACAGTATTAAGAATTCTCTTTACTGGGAGTAACGGTCCTCTGACTATCATCTCCTTCCACCAATTTTTCCACAGTTGGTACAAATGCATTCCTTTAAGCAGCATTCTCCTGAATCTGCCAAACACAGATTTGTGCATCAGATGGTGCCAGATGGTGAAGCACGATTCAACTCTCTGGAGAGTGCATTTCCACTGCTCCAGTCCAGTAGTGGTGTGCTTTACACGACTCCAGCTGACACCTGGTACATGGTGTTCTTAGGCTTCTTCTTAGGTGTGCAGCTGCTCAGCCTCCACCGTCGGCATGGAAACCCAATCCACGAGGATCCCGGCAAACTTTTCACGCATTTGTGCTGATGCTGCATCTAAATGCAGTTCAGAACTTGGTAGAGAGTGCTGTGACCAGGACAGACGATTGTTTGATGACTTTAGAGGTGGAGCTCTTCATTATGACCTGTTCTACTGCCAGTTCAGTCTTCGTCTTGATTAGGAGGGGTGTCTGTAAAATTTTGGCCATGTAATGTATGACCCATAAAAATCCCACATGAATGGTTAAAATTTTATTATGTATTTCTATACCTTAGGAATAGCCTAGCCAAGTTTGCATTATAGTCTATGTAGTTATTGAATAATATGACTGGTATTTTAAAGGTTAAAGGCTGAGATATTTGGTTCTTTCTGGCAAATACATAACTAGACAGAGTGGTCAGAATCATGAGTGCCTAAATTCAAGTCATCTTTAAAAGTTGGCCAGACAGTAGGCTCGTTTTATAGGCCAAGTGCTTTATTTCGTTACGTTCTTCTCTTTTTGGCATCTCTCCACTGGTTACAGGTTGCTCTCAGAATTCCTTTTAAAGTGCTGCTACTGAATTACAAAGCACTGTGTAACTTTGTCCTCTTTAGTTCTCTAGGCATTAAAAAAGACAACGTTTAAAAAAAAGTTTTCCCCATCAATACCTTTCCTAATTAATGTTGAAAAGACATTTTTATACATTAGTTTTGTTTTGGAAAATAAGGTAAAAATTCATAAAAACTTCAGGCCATTTCTGTCTGGTTAGATTCAGATTCAGATTCCTTTATTGATCCCAGAGGGAAATTGCAGTTGTTACAGTTGCAGCCGTTTATGTAAAAGAACAAACACTTGAATAATTTAAAACAAAGATAGAGAAATTTGCAATATGTACATGAGATTTAAGTTCTTATGAATATAGTAAAGTGGTGTTGACTGTGATAGTAAATATGAAACATGTAGTATAAAGCAGTTCAATTATTTAAATTATTTAAATTAAGTTAGTGTCCCTCTGAGTTATTGCACACACAATTGTTGTTATTGCACATATGAACAGTTTGGTATTGAGTTTTGTGAATCACACACTGAGGGAGGAGTTATAGAGTTTGATGGCCACAGGTAAGAATGATTTCCTGTGGCGCTCTGTGGTGCATTTTGGTACGATGAGTCTTGTTTGTTGTGCGATGAGTCTTGGTTAATGTTCTTTAGTGTAATAAGCTAGTCTTTCGAGAGAAGAAAACAGAATAAAACAGTGTAGTCAAAACAAACCGTGTCATATTATTAAGACACTGGCCAGGTAATATTAGTTTATCTAAATCACAGCATTACTATTGGATGTCCTGAGAAACTGTGTTGTATACTGTACGCTAGTGACACGTTTATCAGTGCATTTTTGTAACCCACAATCATATTCTTCAGTAATTAAGACCTTATTATTCATTTATATTACATATCAACCATTCAGTTACTGCTATGAAACAGAGAAGCACTTAGTAATAAGAGTGAGGAACATCCCACAAATAGACCTTTAAGGATTTAACAGGTTAACACAAAGCTGCAGCTTTCTTACAACACAATTCCACCCTTTTTTCCTTAACTCGGTGACCTCAGTTCCGATCTGCTGCAAAGTCATGAATTATCTACACTTTATCAAAACAGATAAACTCTAGCTGGTGTGAAGCAAGACAACAACTGATGTCTATTCTTTAATAGGGCTGGACACTCCGGCCAAAGTGAAGAACATAATCAACACTACATCTGTTGTAAGCATAGCTAAGCATAACTGGCCTCTCACAGTGGTGCCACAGTAGTCTATAAAATGCCATTTAAAAACTAAGGAAAAAACTAAGTAAACCCCCTTTTGATGGTGCATTTTGAAAGTGGAAAAAGTTTTGAAAGACTACCAAGTGCTTTCGGGTGGATACTTTTGAAACTTTTTTGCTTTGCTTGCTGACAAATTTTTCAAGTGAATTATTTCTTTAACAAAGTTTTAAAATCTTTAACATCCAGCTGATGTTTTTAAGCTATTGTTAGCAAGTGCAAAAGAAGGTTTTTTAGCCTCTTTATGGTTCTACATGTATTCGTGATTGAGTTGTATATTTGCGTATGCATGCTGGGTATTGTAGTCAAAGAACGTTAATAGGCACAAACATGAAAATTATACAAAATAATGACTTCTGTCAACCTGATGAGGCTGAGGGGTGGAATCTTGCACTACAGAGTAGTATGTAACATAAAAAAACATGTTAAATACTAGTTTCGGGTAGAAATGTACCTTTAAGTAACAGAGAAACAGAATTAAGCAACTCAGTGTGTCACATGGATAGTAAAGCCTAAGCCAGCCTCATCTTATTTCCTATTTCCAGAAGACCTGACAAGAATAGAAAGTGGAAGGGTTTTAGGTGTGTTTGCAGGCACTCTATAAATAAAGATGTTTATTGGACCCCCTCATATGGATACTGACACAAATGTACAGCCATGACTCCCAAAATTTGAAAGACGAAAAAAAAAAATTATATAAAAACATGCTTTACCAGTTAGCTTCCATCAACGCTACACAGGTAAATATCTAGTTCTCTTACTCTTAATACATCTCATCTATGGTGTGTGTGTGTGAAATATATACTATATACATTATATATATATACATATACATACACACACTGCTCAAAAAAATAAAGGGAATAACAAAATAACACAAATAACACATCCTAGACCTGAATGAATGAAATATTCTCATTGAATACTTTATTCTGTACAAAGTTGAATGTGCTGACAACAAAATCACACAAAAATCATCAATGGAAATCAAATTTATTAACCAATGGAGGCCTGGATTTGGAGTCACACACAAAATTAAAGTGGAAAAACACACTACAGGCTGATCCAACTTTGATGTAATGTCCTTAAAACAAGTCTAAATGAGGCTCAGTATTGTGTGTGGCCTCCATGTGCCTGTATGACCTCCCTACAATGCCTGGGCATGCTCCTGATGAGGTGGCGGATGGTCTCCTGAGGGATCTTCTCCCAGATCTAGACTAAAGCATCCGCCAACTCCTGGACAGTCTGTGGTGCAACGTAGCGTTGGTGGATGGAGCGAGACATGATGTCCCAGATGTGCTCAATCGGATTCAGGTCTGGGGAACGGGCGGGCCAGTCCATAGCTTCAATGCCTTCATCTTGCAGGACCTGCTGACACACTCCAGCCACATGAGGTCTAGCATTGTCCTGCATTAGGAGGAACCCAGGGCCAACCGCACCAGCATATGGTCTCACAAGGGGTCTGAGGATCTCATCTCGGTACCTAATGGTAGTCAGGCTATCTCTGACGAGCACTCCAAATCCAGGCCTCCATTGGTTAATAAATTTGATTTCCATTGATTTTTGTGTGATTTTGTTGTCAGCACATTCAACTTTGTACAGAACAAAGTATTCAATGAGAATATTTAATTCATTCAGATCTACGATGTTTTATTTGAGCGTTCCCTTTATTTTTTTTTAGCATATATATATATATATATATATATATATATATATATATATATATATATATAAAATCTATCACTGCTGTCGGAACAAAACCTTGTATCTCCAAAATTATAACTTTGCAGGAGAAGGAAAAAACCTACTGTACTTCTAATGTAAGTCAATGAAACCAGAGTTTTTTCCAAGTCATTTTGGGTCATTTAATTTGGCCCATTTGTCATGAATTTTACATACAATGTAAAGAGTAACAGGCATTTTCAAATGATGTCAAAAACAGAAATATATATATATATATATATATATATATATATATATATATATATATATATATAAATATATATATATATATATATATATATATATTCTGTATTTCCATATATTCCAATATTCCACAGAAAGCATTCATTTTAGTATGAGGCATCCACTTTTCCCCACACTAAGGCCCATGAGATCCTAATCCTATGCCACAGGCTCCAACAGTGCATTTTAAAACCTGTCCAATAGCAGAAACAGTTAGCCTCAAACCTCTTCCAGTCTATGTTCAATTTTACAGCTTTTTTGTGAGAATTGCAAACCAACAATTAGTGCAAGACTCGCTTGCTCACCTGAATTTTTTTCTCTAAACCGAACACATTAAAACCGTGTCTAAAACGCATGTACGGAAACGGTAGTCGTGACAACAGACACAGCCAGCCCACTGATCTACCTAAACAACGGGCAGTTCGATTCAGTGCACAGAACCGATTCTTTCCAATCGTCTGTTTGAATTAATCGAACGTCTTTTTCAACGATTGATCGATGCACGAGTCAAGTTCATCTTCACTTTCATCTCTTTCCATGTACGATGAGATTCGACTCAGCGAGTGATTAACGTAGTTAGACTCCGAATCCACAAAGCACTAACAACAGAAAGACGATGCCCTACAGAGAGAAACCGTGAGCTGAAAACCGCCGCTCGCCTTGTTTACAATGTCTGTGCTTTATGTTGCGATCCCAGACAAGATACAAGCAGGCCGGACCTTTGTGGCCCACTGACTTTTCACTCGGCATTTTCCGAGTTTCCCACTGGAGGTTAAACATTAGACCATGCCACATTTCAGCGCTCGTTTCCCACTCACAGTCAAACTGACTTATTTTTACTTAACTTCTGCGTTTTATTGTTTCGGCAAAGAATCAACATGAACATGTTGTCATATTAGGCCTAACGTTAGTCATTCATTTTATCTCTCAATTGTTTGCAATATTTGTCTTAGTTTATTTCGCTAAATAAAATGCATCGTGTGGGTTTAAACTCTGTTTGAGGAGATTAAAAACTAGTTTGTATGCAGGACAGTAATCTGGGTGGTCCGAGGGTGGACCATCAGCGTCAGAGCCAGCGGGGTGCCGACATTATCAAGCCAGCGGACCGATACTTGCTATCTGGGATTCTACCAGGTTAAATTAAGAAGGATTATTATTCATTCTAGCTAAACGTCTCCAGCCTATACACGGACATAAATACTCCACAGAATCAGCAAATTCTACCAAAAAGCTTGGATTCAGTCGTGAATCGGTTCACGAGTCGGACATCCCTGCTGAGGTCCCTCCCGGAACTGATCCGGGTGGGGACATAATCCATCTACGTTTCTTCTAGGACACACAGTCCTACAACCTCTAGCGGCGGAGTGTGAGACGAGACAGGACGCACTCGGACCTCACCTCGTTTCAGTGAAACGGACTGTAGTCTGACAGTCAAACAGACACGGAGAGGAGAGGCTTTTGATGGGCGACGGTGAAGCGGACCAAACCGCGGGATTCTGCAGCGGAGAACGTGCACCGCGCCTTCCATATGCTGTCCGTCTGGAGACTCGCGCTGCCCGCTCCTCACCGCAGGGCTTAGGCCGCCTTCGCTTTCCACTGCTCGGTCATTTTGAGGGTTAGGGGGGGAAATGAACGTGTCAGCCCGTGCTCTCTTGCTGCTGGCCGCGCTCGTCGTGGTGGCGCGGGACAGCGGCGGAGAGCGGCGCGCGCTCCCGTCCTCAGCGACCACCCAGCTAAACTCCACGGTTTCTGCACAGGACGAACACACGACGCACAACGACACGGACTCCGCGGTGGGCTCGCGCATTTCTACCATCTTGAGGGACCTTCCAACCATCAAAAACATTGTCATTTTCATCTGTGTTTTGACGGTGCTGCTCATCACCTGCCTCGTCGTTAAAGTGTACAGGTGGGCTTTAAGCTTGTTGGGGGCTGCCTGGTAGGAGGGTAGGAGAAAGGATTCAGGTGTTCTGGGTCATCAGGTAATAGAGGCACATGACTGCTGGGGCATTTCCGAAAGAAATGTCCTTTAAAATGCGCAATTGAATGTTTTAAAATGATTTTTAACCGTAAAGTTGAGCAAAATGATGGCTCTGGTTTAATATCCCTTATTCTAACACTGTTATGTGATGTCCCATAATACGTGAATCCTCACTAATTTTACCCTTTAAGCTGACGAGGTGCTGAATGTAGGCTACACTCCAAAAATCAGGGCTCATTAGTAAAGGGAACGATTCTATTAAGAACCATGAGTTCTCTATAGAACTAAAGACTGATGGAGAATATATTGTACACGGTTCTCTAAAGGCAATATTTTGGAAAAAGGATCTATATCGCACCAAAAAGGGTTCTGCTGTTGTTGCGATGACAAGCTTGTATCCATACAATAACCAGTTTTGGTGCTATACACAACCATATACAGCGCAGTCTTCATCAGTCCGAAGAATCATTTCACCATGCAGAGAGCTACTTAAACATGGAATGGTTCTATATATTGGCTTTACTAAAGAACGCTTGAAGAACCATCTTTTCTTAAACGTGTCAGGAGTTTTGAGCCATCAGGAAACGGGAGGCACTTTAGGAAACTCGTCTTTATTACAAATCTTGCTTAATGTTTTCTCAGTAAAGCAGATCGGGGCAATTCAGTTCTATTGTCCAAAGCAGCTTTACAGGAATCTGTGTAGAGACTACTAGTAAAAGCGAGGGTGAGAGGGGCAGGAAAAAGTCCCCAAGAGCAAGAGGAAGAAAACTCGGAGGAACTGAACAGTGGGGTTTACGATACAAGTACAAGTTTACAAGTAAACAGAGACACTCTGATCATACAGTGGAAAGACCCTTAAGAGGTGTTAAGAGCGTCAGAAAATGGTTAGGAAATAGAGGTCAGATTTATCCCAATACACAAATTTCTACCTGACCTATGAATCATTACTGGTCATTGTTGGTGATCATCATGGTTTTTGAGCATATGGAGGGCGTTGCTGTTTAAACATAGGCCTAATCCCCTCAGTGCACCTGTGCGATTAGAGTGCGAGGGAGCCAACTGTTCGGTTTAGTGCTGTGTTTCCACTGAACATCACCCGAATATTATGGCAGTAATGCTGACACTCTGTATTTGTCTTAGGTCTGGGAAGAAGATCAGGAAAACGAGAAAGTATGACATCATTACAACTCCTGCCGAGCGTGTGGAGATGGCGCCGTTAAACGAAGAGAATGACGAGGACGACGACTCGACTCTTTTCGATGTCAAGTACAGGTGAGAAAGGTGCTGGCTAAATTCTCTAATGCTAACTTTGGCTGTTTTTGCACCAACATTGTTTGGTCAGAGCCAAAACAGCAGGTGTGAAAACATGCCTTGGATCATGGTTTGATTCAACTGCAGCGTGAAAGCACTTTTTTGGATAGACTTTTGGACCAATTACAGGAAGTCGAGGCAGGCCATCATCACCCATTAAACCACAGAAGAAGAAAAAAAGAACTGGGAGAGAAGTGAGAAAAAGAGCTGTGGTAGCTCACATGAAGAGGAGGTGACGAAATATTTAATTGTAATTTGATTCAATGAAAAAGTCAAAAGTCAACTCGAACAAAGGCATAAAAACGTATAGCTTATTATCTGAGCAAAAGCAATGTCCTCCAGGAAATAAACCCACACGGCTGTTTCTGATGGTGACGTGTTATTAATAAAGGCAGAATTATTCTAAATTTTAGGCAAGTGGCCAGATTATTAGAGACATCTGTATTAAACATACATATTAGGGACATATTCATTTAAGTGTAACTCTTGCAATTTAAGATGGTCTGATATTCTAGTAGCAGTATATTAGAGTAAGACCAGAGACATTATGAAGGAGGAGACAGCCACTGGTTGAAAAATGAACAGAAAGCTCGTAAAACCTAACAGGGTGTCTGTTTGTGGAGAAAGTCTCGCCCTTTAAGAGAAAGAGCCAATCAGCTTGCTGTGGGGAAATTATCATTCTGATGTTAGTCCTTATATTATGTGTAAGCCATGTTTGACAAAGACTCCCATCATCCCATCTTATTTATGTTCATGCACATACTTTTATATATTTATGTTGGAAAGCTCACCCTGTTTTAAAAAAAAAAATCATAGAATTGTTTTCATTTAATTATGTTTTGCATCATATTGTCTGACTTTTGTAGTGATAACTATTGTAGCTGTTTGTAACCTTTGCACACAACGCTTTAGGCAGTCATTTGTGTGAATGGTAATGTTGGAAACACACTGTACATTTCCATATGTGCCTGTTTTTAAATTATTTAGCAAGGGTTGGATTTGCCTTGATCACTTGGGCCACCAAGCCAGTTCATCTTGTGGCCAAAATTAAGAATTATTATTTAATTAATTATAGAAAAATGTTTATCATATATATATACACATTGTATTTACAAATTTAAAAACATGCTTCAGTATCAAAACCCAGTCAGGTGTCACTTTGAAAAAGGACATATTTAGTTCAAACTTACAAATAGGCACATGGCCATTACAGTAGCTATCACAGAGTCTTACAAGTGCCAGAAAGAGGGAAAACTAATAAAAAGGCACTCTCCAAGGCACTAGCTCTGCATTTTTGGTGGCCAAAATGTAAAAGGTCAAAATATTAAACGATTAGTGCCATGTTCTTATCATAATGCCCAGTTTTTGTGGGAAAATTTACCCCATCTCTCTTTATTCTTAATGTTATATAGACCTACGAAGGTTAGTTATCAGTCTTTGATAGATAACACTTACTGACTATATAAGTCAGAACCATGAGATTATTGTCTGTCTCTGAAGAATCGCCAGGGTTAAGGTTTGTAGACAACCTGGACACATTTGTAGTGCATAGCAGTCAGGAATTCAAATAGGATTCTCTTGTAAATGTGTACTGATGGATTTCCTTGCCTGTTCTTGCTTACATATCATGGAAGTAACGTCCAAGTACAGCGTGTTTACTTGTTACTGTAATACCACTAACATATTTTAAAACCGAGCTAACAATAAGTAGCGTGCTAATATAATATAATTAGGAGTTAGCAGACTCCCAAGTTGTACAGTGAAACACAGACATTGTTCGGAATGTTGACAGTCGGCTTCTCCCTTCCACCCTTTCAATTGTTCTTTGACATAGAGCCAGCTTCCTCTGACCAAGACCTGATGTCCTGTTTGCCTGACCTTCACAACTTTGCAGAGAGCCGAGTTTCATCAGGGGGGGGAAAAAAAAAAAAAAAAAAAAAAAAAAAAAAATCAGCCCCAGAGCAGCTCAGAGAATTCTCAGTCTGAATATCTGGAGATACACATTTTTGCGATTCCCTGCTTAAACGGGAATTACACAGATTTTTCTAAATTTCTGCATAACTCAATAATTGTAATGTAAACTAAGTGGATTGATGTAAAATGCTCTGTTCCAGAGAAACTTGCCAAACCAGTGTTGTTCACAGTGGTGGTGACAGGATTCAGACATTTGAAGTGTTTAACGCCTCTAAAAGCTCCATCACTGAAATAAAAAACACTGCCTGATGCCCAAGACATTGTTTTGTGTAAGGTTTGAGAATGCTTTGGTGTAAAAAGTATAGAACTCAGAAGGCGTGTAGGTACCCTGCTGATTTCGGATAGTACATAAAATGGCTATATGTGTTGTTGACATTGTGACCCCTGGTTCCCATCACCATCACTGTAAAGAAATCAGAGTTGGTTGATTTCTCTAGAACAGAGCATTTTGCGTCAAATCACTTGCAACGACTTTAGTTACAGTTTAACCACTGAATTATGCGGACATTAAAAAAATTTTGTTTGCTGGAGCAGTGAGGCTAATGTGGCTAACAAATACTAGATGTCAGTAGTCACTAAAATCATTTTAGGTAAATACATCTCCAAAACGTCTCATCCCACTGAAACTGCTTCCAGGACTTCATTAAAGTCACGCAGACTTGTCAGTGTGGTTAAGGCCCGAGTGCAGCTTACTGTGAACTAAAGTGGCCACCTACAGTGTTCAGCTCCATGGTTTTGTTCAGTTTTATAGTTCACAGTTATACCACTAAACCACACCGACAAGTCTGCACGACCTTAATGAAGACCTGGATGTAGTTCGAGAGAAGTTTTGGGCATGTATTTATGGGAAAACATTTGGGTGACTATTGACTTTTAATATTTGTTGTCAACATTAGTCTACACTAGAGAAACAAAATTTGGACACCAAGCACATCTTAGCTGATTGCATCTGGACTAAGTGTGAAATTGTGTAGACTTGTGGTTTTTTTTTGCCGAACGATTGTGTTTTTTAATTAGCAGCTATGAAGTGCAGTTGAAAAACAGTTGAACAGCATTTATTGTTGCACTTGAAACTTGATAACTAAAGGTCTGTTTTTTTGTCCTCCTCACAGGTGAATTCACAGCAGTGACACTGGCATCGTTTGTGTAGTTTCTTTCCACTCGCTATTGAGGACATTTCATCTGCAAGTGATTCCCACCTTTCTTCTTGTTCCATTTTTGACATGTTGTGGACTTTGTGTCTTACTAGCCTGAGTGAGCCATGTGTGATTTTCCATTTTGGCCATTTGAGCGGTTGTAGTCTGACTGAAGCTGACAGCAGATTTGTTCCTGACTGGTCTCAGACTTTTGCCAGAGGCAGAGTCTTTGGTCCTCTGATGCTCATCAAAGGAGTCCACTCAAGTGAAAGAAATCACAATTTCTCGATGTTTTTCTCTGTTCTCCCAGGATCTCCCAAACCTTCCGACTTTACCATTCCTGAAAGTTACATTAATTGGATCCTTTCCACCTGCAGGATACCACGTGATGAAATCAAGAGCTGTATGTCTGTGTGGGTGAGCGTGTGTGGACTGTAGTCACCCCTTACTGATTATCCGTCCCTTGAATGTCCCAATTACTGCACTCTGTTTTTATGGCCACAGTCTCTGAAAGCCTCACAGTGCTCTTCTGCAGAAAAATCAAACCTTTGATGTGGAATGTTCCCTTGTAGTTTTGAACGTGGTCCAATATTCCTGCAAGACACAGCTTCAAACTCCTACTTTGACCTCTTTTGTGTTAAGTCCCTTGAGACTGGATCGCAAACAACTTCAAATACTTTAATGCATGTATACAGCTAACCATCAGCTAAACCTCCATATCGCAAGTGTATCAGAAGGTCTATCCCAATATATGTAGTATAACGATGCCGTCGGAAGAAAACCTCGTTTTTCAGTTTTTGACATATTTTGAAAATACATGTTGCCTATTAGATTGTTAGTAAGTTTCACGATGAACGGACTAAAAGTAATGACCCAAGAGGATTACGAGGATTTCTTCCGACAATAATAAGTAAGCGATAAGTAAGTGATGACTTGAATGACCAAATTATTTCCAAATATTTTACTTTTGAGAATAGATTATATAAGACGGATATACAGAGGCCGACAAAGCTTTCATAGGCATATTTGATTATAGTTTGTTAAAACAGATATGTTAATTTTTTAAGAGTGTCTTTTTGGAAAGATTTATCATTGTCTGTATATAGTGTATGAAAGTCATTGCTCAGAAATCGTTTATTTTTAGCAACACTTGATAAAAGCATTATTGATTTAATAACTATAATATATTAACCTTCCAGCATTGTAGATTTATCTAACCATTAACTGTGCGTTTTTACTGTAAGAAAACTGTTGCATTCGTAACCTGAGGTTGCTAATCTCCTTCAGCATTACAATTGTGTGAAAGTATGTGAGGGTGAAGGTGGGGTTAGGGTGAAGGTGGGGTGGGGGTGGGGGGGCATTCCCTTTGTTGCTGCTATACGTGTTTGGAAAGAAATTATTTGTGAGCTGTGGCATACTAACATAGTAGACACTGAATTTACAGTACCCTTACTTTTGGCTTTATAAAACATGGTATATCAATTAAATTTGATCTTAAATCAGAATTACCCCACTTACACATTAAGGGTGCCGGTAAGTTCAGTTTGGCTCAGACTGTTTGTTGCAGATTTCAGAAGATTAATGCTACTGCAGTACATTAAAGTATATCTACTTTATTCAGCTAACTGGTGCATAATCATGACATGCTGCTCCTGTGCCCACGGTGAATAAGAAGGACTTGCATGAGAAGGTCAGCACATTGTTAGTGATTTATGCTGTCACAATCCAATGAATTCATTTCTGTGCCTCAGTAGACTGTAATAAAAAAAGCAAATCAGTGTTCTGCTTTTATTAAACTAACACAGGCCTGGAAAATGTTTATTAAATAAACTCCTTTTGGTAGATTTGTGCTTTTTGTGTTTATGAAAATAGACAGACTATGGGAGAAATGTATTTTTCTTTTTTCACCCCCCATTTTCTCACTGGTATGTGTGTTATTCAGCAATGGTGTTGTGTAATCCTGAGTAAAGGAAGTGTGCACAGGAAAATTTATCCTGAAAAAAAGTGAGAGACCTGCAGGCACGTACACTTCACACTGTTAGCGAGAAGTGTTGTTTCTGCCTATGGACATAGTGGGCTGATATTCCAGACAGATTTTCAGGGCAGAATTCCTAGTCGTGATGTGAATTAATGTGTGTGCAGAAAACCAGCCCTTTCTCCTATTGTGACTGCAATAATCAGTTATCTTTATAGCATCTGTTGAATCTGGTGCATTTTCAAAGGTTTTTTGTTTCCATGTCTGCCATGGCCTTGCTTATTGTAAACATAAAGGAAAGTATAACTGTGCAGGACTTTTGTACCGTGTACTATGTCTTTGTCATGTGAACCAAGGACTTTTCCTCAAAAATCCTAATAAATATGTTAGCTGACTGAAGGATTTGCTCATGCCGCTGCTTCCTCTTGCCAGCATTAATCACTGACAAAGAGCTAGAAATGGAGCTGTACAGGAGCTTTAGTGACCTTCGTTGTGTGCCAAAAACAAAGAACAGGACGTAGCTGTTACCCAGCAACTGGTGAAGGCTCATAAGCCAAAAACAGGTGCTTTTAGCAAGTGAATCACCATTTGTACCTATTTAGATTTGGCTTCATGTTTCAGTACGATAAACTAGTGTTTCAATGTGAAGAGACTGTTAAGAGCCTTAATTAATGAATTGAGTAGAGGTGGCCAGCATCACTATTTATTGTGCTGGTGATGCCAAAATATGCTTTTCTGAGCATATGGTGGATACAGCTGGTACACGGGACGAGTAACGTTAGGACTTTATCGATACGGTTACATACTGGTACTCATTGATCTGGTGCTCCATAATTTGGTGCAAAAAATAAAGACATGACATGAAAAGATTAAAAGATGTGAAAAGGCTGTGTTCATCTACCTACAGTTGAAAATATTAAGAACCATAAACAATATAAAATGAGTTACCCCTGGTTGTTAGGAAAGCTCACACCAAGTTCAAACTACCTAGCAGTTTGCGATTTATGCTGTGCTAGCTGCTGAATTTTAATTCAGCACAGACTAGTATGTATATTACTACTTCCCCCTGTTAAGCTGATTTGGGCTATTAAAATATAATTATTCTATTAATGCTGGAAATATTTTCTGATAAGGACATTTAGACCATTAAACTTTCCTACCTCTAGTTTTAAAACAAGGCTGAAGTTGGCTTCCTATCCACCAGCTTCTTGTTTGACTTTAAGGTGGAATAGGAAAATGTGAACAAGAATCTGGGGAATGAAAAGCTGACTTCAGCTTTGTAGTTTAACGTTGATAGGATTTCTGATAAGGTGATATAAGCTATCAGATGGTTCTACCTACAGTCATATGTAGGGAACTACCTTTAACTACTTATAAATACGTACTACGGTAGTACATTGATAGGCAATGCAATTCTGAGGACACATGAAATGCTGCACTGCTTCTGAATGCTGTATTCTCAAGTGTTTTGTTACATTCACTGCATTTAGCTGCATTATCAGTACATTAGTACAACCCCAATTCCAATGAAGTTGGGATGTTGTGTAAAACACAAACAGAATACAATGATTTGCAAATCCTTTTCAACCTATATTCAGTTGAATACACTACAAAGACAAGATATTTAATGTTCAAACAGATAAACTTTGTTTTTTGCAAATATTCACACATTTTGAATTTGATGCCTGCAACACATTCCAAAGAAGTTGGGACAGGGGCATGTTTACCACTGTGTTACATCACCTTTCCTCTTAACAACACTCAATAAGTGTTTGGGAACTGAGGACACTAATTGTTGAAGCTTTGTAGGTGGAATTCTTTCCCATTCTTGCTTGATGTACAACTGCAGGTGGTCAACAGTCCAGGGTCTCCATTGTTGTATTTTGTGCTTCATAATGCACCACACATTTTTAATGGGAGACAGGTCTGGACTGCAGGCAGGCCAGTCTAGTACCCGCACTCTTTTACTATGAAGCTACGGTGTTGTAACACATGCAGAATGTGGCTTGGCATTGTCTTGCTGAAATAAGCAGGGACGTCCCTGAAAAAGACGTTGCTTGAATGGCAGCATATGTTGCTCCAAACCCTGTATGTACCTTTCAGCATTAATGGTGCCTTCACAGAAGTGCAAGTGACCCATGCCATGGGCACTAACACACCCCCACACCATCAGAGATGCTGGCTTTTGAACTTTATGCTGATAACAATCCACAGTCCTTTTCCTCTTTGGCCTGCTGGACACGACGTCCATGACTTCTAAAAACAATTTGAAATGTGGACTCGTCAGACCACAGGACACTTTTCCACTTTGCGTCAGTCCATCTCAGATGAGCTCAGGCCCAGAGAAGCCGGCGGCGTTCTGGGTGTTGTTGATATATGGCTTTCACTTTGCATGGCAGAGTTTTAACTTGCACTTGTAGATGGAGCGACGAACTGTGTTCACTGACAGTGGTTTTCTGAAGTGTTCCTGAGCCCATGTGGTAATATCCATTACAGAATGACGTCGGTTTTTAATGCAGTGCCGCCTGAGGGATTGAAGGTCACGGGCATTCAATGTTGATTTTCTGCCTTGCCGCTTACTTGCAGAGGTTTCTCCAGATTCTCTGAATCTTTTGATGATATTATGGACTGTAGATGATGAAATCCCTAAATTCCTTGCGATTGCATGATGAGAAACGTTGTTCTTAAACTGTTGGACTATTTGCTCACGCAGTTGTTCACAAAGTGGTGAACCTCGCCCCATCCTTGCTTGTGAACCACTGAGCCTTTCAGTGATGCTCCCTTTATACCCAATCATGACACTCACCTGTTTCCAATTAACCTGTTCACCTGTGGAATCTTCCAAACAGGTGTTTTTTGAGCATTCCTCAACTTTCCCAGTCTTTTGTTGCCACTGTCCCAACTTCTTTGGAAGTTTGGCATCAAATTCAAAATGAGTGAATATTTGCAAAAAACAATAATGTTTATCCGTTTGAACATTAAATATCTTGTCTTTGTAGTGTGTTCAATTGAATATAGGTTGAAAAGGATTTGCAAGTCATCATATTCTGTTTTTTATTTATGTTTTACATAACATCCCAACTTCATTGGGATTGGAGTTGTAAAGTGAGCCTACACATTTGAGCGTCTTATCCTTTCAGCCATGACCAAAGAGCACAGGATGACACTCGGCACAGACATTCGAACACTTGTCACACAGAGCTCTGCACCCCTACTGACTGATCAAATCTGCTACATACCATTTGAAAGTGCATGCTATGTAGAATGAATTAACGTTACATAAATACGAAAAGCAGCACCATTTGTCCAGGAGCTTATCGATATTTTGATACTGACTGGTCAGGAACCAACTCAAATAACATTAAACAACTGCATGTCGCAAAGAGGACTCAAGTCAGTCTTGTTTAATGGAATTTAATGCAGCACTGTATAGAAGGGGTCTATAAAAAACAATGTACTCGGATATGTACTTGGATAGTCATTTTAAATGTGACACTTGTTTTGCTTCCAATTTATCGAATCTTAGATAGAAAATAGCATTTTCCCCTAAAAAAAAGTAAAGATATTAATTTGGCATCAATGTTTCATGTGTGTTGCTTTATTTGACCAAATCTAATGATGCTTTTAAGAGATTAAAATCACGCCCTGGCTACTTAAATACCATGAAAAACTGACTGTTGGTTTTGTCAAGATCAAGATTGTGCGACTAGTGTTTTTCAGTACGTAGAACAGTAATCACATTAGCCCCCCTATCATATAATCTTCAGATTAGCAAGTGTGTTTAA
The DNA here is from genome assembly GCF_015220715.1 of Pygocentrus nattereri. Taxonomy (NCBI): domain Eukaryota; kingdom Metazoa; phylum Chordata; class Actinopteri; order Characiformes; family Serrasalmidae; genus Pygocentrus; species Pygocentrus nattereri. The sequence continues at coordinate 30,566,170 of NC_051217.1, read as the reverse complement.
TTTTTACTATTATATCTCATCCAACACATTAAATCCTTTAAGCATTTTATTTTTATGGTATTTAAAAGATCCCTCCATTCACTCATTCCTGGTGATATTCATGCTGTCATTGTTATTTTGGACCTCTACCACTAAAATGCGATACAATCCGTCAGCCTCAGTCACTCATTTGGTTGAACTTCCTTTGTTTGAACCGCACCCCATTTTTCCTTTTTCCTGAGGCCACAAGAATGTTGCCTTTGTACCATCAGTCGACGCATTTTGTTCCACACAACACAGTGCTCGGATTAAAATTCATTTGAGGATTTATGTGGAAATTTAATGCTAAATGAAGCCTCGCAGCTCTGTGGCTGTTCCATTCTGTAAATGAAAACCAACTTGTGAAGCACCAGACATAAAAAAAAAACGAGTTCCTGTTAAACCTACTTAAAGCAGGGTTTTTTCCCCCCTTCTTGCGTCAAAATCTCAGCGAAACGAACCAGAAGTAATGAAGCTTTTGCGAGATCGTAATCATGCCGCGACTCCTTAAACTTCCACAAAAAGCACCTGAGATGCATTATCATTCAGAAAGAAGGAAACTCGCCACACCTTGTTGGCTGTGGCATCATATCTTTTACTGGAATGATCCTCGACGTTCCAAGAAAACATCTGAAACGCTTCCACGAACTGACCGTACAGTAAATAAATGATTTTACTCTATTGAGGTATTATATGCCAGTCACTGCTTTAACAGACCTAAATTGCATCTGTCTCCCTTCCCAGCTTCACCATCACTTCCCTTCCAAGTAAATTCTTCAATGGAATGAATGCTTTAGTGTTTATACTTAAAGAAAAAGAGAAACCCCCAGACTAGATTCCACTTATTAGCAACACCAACTATTTTGGCTTCTTTAATATCCTTATAGTAACTAGAAAATCTATGTTACCAGTCAAATATTCAACCCCAAACTACGTACAAAAGTCACAAGCGTTCGCAATAAAGAGTTACGGGCATCTAGTTCAACAGTACCACACTGCAGAAACAAAGTCAGGAATGTGCATCATCAAAGCAAGTTTGGCAGTAAAACCGATTGAGCGTCACCAGACACAGACAGAAATACATCATGCTCCCCACAAGAAAAGCACCACGAAGCAGACTGTTCTAATAATCACCGTCATGTCTTCACACCAGGAAATGTGGACATCTCTCTAGAATGTCCCCCAAGCTATGACCCTGCAGCCAGTTGTGGCTCTAATGAAGTTCAGTAGTATTGGTCTCAGACTGCTTCTATTTTTGCAAAACACAGGCATGTTGTTACAGATAAATGCTTTCATTACACGGGATGGCCTGCTGACGTCTGCCGTAAAACCATTTTCTATTTTTAACTTAACTGGAGGCATAATAAGAGCAGCATGTAGCGTTTTTGGAAGCTTCCTGTCAAAACAACACTTTTTTTTTTTCCACCCCCAAAATCACATGGCTCAAAGCACATGAGCGTCTCCTCAGTGGACTGGTGCAAACACTGAATATTTCAAATATCTCCTCTAATTTCTATTAGCTAAAGTTCTTTTCCACCCGCAGGCAAGTTATGCCATTCTAAAGCTAGCAAAGCCCTTACGCCTTTGCCAGACCATCAAGGAAATGTAATCTAATGAAATATTTACCTGAGCATGGGATCATGGGAAGGAGCTGCTGATAAACAAGTCGATGCGTGAAGGTTCTTTAACAGACCAGGCCGACAAATATAGCTGTCTTTTTTCCTGTTTACTTAATTCTTAACAAAGCCAGACACAGTATAAATGCTTTAACAGCAGAATTTGTCATATATAAAACGTTAGGTTTAAAGAGCCAGATAAAAAGGGTCTGATGTAAACACTGTTCAAGTTGTAATACATACTGTTCACTCCGCAATCCATATATGGAAACTCTGCTGCAAAAACAGATCGTTTCGTTTTCATTTTAATGATGTCAAGAAGACCAACACATTTACAGACAAACGCCGATTCAGCCTATTCACCCTGAAATTATAAGGAGTGTTTCAGCCAAGAATGCTTCTGGCATGAGACACGATACAGGGCAGCCAATCAGAACAGAGATATTAAGGCACAGTAACAAGAACAGGCTAATTCTGAAGCAGTGCTCTCCAACGTCCTTCTGGAGATGTACTTTCCAGCAGCGTTTAGTTCTAACCTGCATCTAACGCTACCCCTCCTCCCTCACCTAGCACCAGCGCATCTGATCCAGCCAACCAAGGACTCCTGAAGAATGTAATTAGCTGGACGACTGTGACTAACTGAGGTTGGAACATCTAACTGTAATTTAAGACCAAATTTTCAGTGATGATATACTAAAGACACCTATACTGAAAGGTCTTTGTGTGCGAAAGAGACCCTGTGTCAAATGTTTCCTGGGAAAAAAGGCCCACAGGACCTGTTTGCATCCTAAAAGACCGTGTTAATGCAAATTCAAATTTAAGAAAATGTAACACTTACAAATGCTTTTAATTTGTAAACATCATTTTAGACGAGTTAGGAATTTTTTTATACCCAGAATCACCCTGCAAAAACAGGCCTTCTTGGATGCAGTTTAGTCGAGGTCAATTACAAAAACACCACACAGAAACCACTCCAAACGGACTCGAGACGTTTTTCAAGCTCCGGACTCGCACCCTCCGAGTGCACATTGTGCCAACGGCTGAGAATAGCTTCATTGCAGTTGGTGCACTCAAGTATGGAAAGCACAGTCACAGTCAAAATCCCCAAGGGCCCTTCACTGTCAGTCGTCCTTGTGTAAGCACGGGTCTGTGTGAACAGCTGGGTGTGTTCTGGATTTGACTGCGGTATCTCCTTCACGTTTGCATAACAGCAGGGAATGGCTGTGTTTGCTGACTTGCAGTACATATACTTCACGAGGAAAAAAAAAACAGACCAATCCATCTGGGATTTACAATTCTGTTAGTTCTCTCAGCTCAGCATACATTCCACTGGTATCTTAAGTAACACTTCAGAGTCTTCGTGGTCTTGTTTGTGTAGCCATATAGAGGGTCTTCTATAAACCACAACCGCTCATGGTCACAGCTTAAGCCTTTTTCTTCATATGTCCCTCTACTACAGCCTGAATTCAAGTATTATTACTAATTCATGTCAAGTGAATGTAACTTGTGAAGGATGTGTCCAGAAAATACTTAACCATACAATATACAAGTTATAGAAATGAGCCTGTAACTGTTAATGCAAGAGCATTAACTATCAAAATAAGTCATAACTGTCAGTTGTGGACACACAAAGATTATTTCACATTCTCACACAGCAACAGTAAAAGTTCAGCCTTAAATAGCTGCTCACAAAATCAAACAAAATGGGCACTTTTTAACAGCACAAGAGACAATAAAAACAAATGGCTATAATCGGATGGCACTCAACTATCTATGTTCCGTGTTTCATTAATATGCCTCCATCTTGTGGCCGAATGAATGCCCTGCAGCACCAAGAATAGCCTCAACCGGACTACTGAGGCTGTACATTCAGTCAAATGTATTGAGACGTTTAACTCACTATATGGAGGCTTCGTAGAAGCAGAACAGTCATTGCTACATGGGAGAGTGAGCCGTTAAGCTTCTCAGAGATCCCTGATCATTTTCTTGAGCAGGAATCCAACCATATTCATTTTAGCAAATTAAAACACAGAACCTATCAGGTAAATGCAAAAAAAACCCAAAAAAACAAAAACAAACAAAAATATCTGAATATTGCACATAGCCATAACCTTTCAAGAACAGAGTGGTATGCAACTCAGGCATGCAGAAAAAGGTGATCATTTAGGAAAGAAAAAAGAACATCTACTGACCTTTAAAAGACCTTTTCAGCAGATCAGCTGACCTTTACAACCATTTCCCATATGTTATATACAGTGCATTCTCAGATACAGCCAAGCAACACTTTGCCTGAAGCCTGACACATTCAGTATGAGCAATTTATCTTCAACAGGTTCTTTCTTTAACACCCGGAGTGCCACCTCTTTTCAACCCGCATCCCAGGTCATTTCAAATGGTCATTCATAGTGTTTATTTACCTCAAGCACACTCCGCAACAGCTTCTGATGATCAGGTGGGGGACCTGCAGGTTCCTGTGTGTAGCCGCAGGGCCCCCTTCCTGTGTAGCATGCTCAAGGTCCTAAACTCCAGAGGCATGGTGTGGGGGCTGCTGCTTGATGTGTACTGGTAAGTCAGCGTGTCATAGTAATGGTACTTGACCGGTTTGCCTTCGGAGTCACGAGGGAAAGGCCAGAAACCGTAGAGGTGGATCTCGTCACAGAAGCGGGTGGCCATGGTGTACATAAGGAGGCCGGTGGTGGGTCGCTTGATCTGGACATTGTTGGTCAGCCAGTACCTTTGGAAAGACAGAGCAAGCAGACTCAGCACTTTGTTCACTTGACTACAATACTGCACACAGTAGGTATATATGAGCCCAACAGACTTTACAACTAGTGCTCTATGGGCTGTTTCATGAAGCAAGCTCAAATTATACAGGGTTCCAGCAAAGTTTCAGCAGAACACTGTAGTGAACTGTAGTTAACTCATTTTACAAAAGCAGTTAACTTTCCCTGTTAATCTAGGTTTATATACTCAAGTCATGATGCACCGCAACGTTCATGACAAACAGCCAATCACATGAAACAGGAGTCATGAATTGGCTAATTACTCAATATATGTAAACATCCATCCATCCACCCATTTTCTAAGCCACTTCTCCGTCAGGGTCGTGGGGGGTGCTGGAGCCTATCCCAGCAGTCACCGGGCGGAAGGCAGGACACACCCCGGACAGGTCGCCAGTCCATCACAGGGCATATATGTAAACATCTAGAAACTAAATCATTTATAACAGTAAAAAAGCAACACTGTCTCTACCAACACCGCAAGCGAGTGCTTTTGGTTTAATAAATACTACATATTTTTTTATAATATCTATCTAGTATGATTTCCTTATGTTTAAGCATGATTTGCTTATATATTTTTCACGATTGATGCAAACATCTTGAAGAAAAATTGACCAGATGGGTCCACTTTCTCGAGTGCTCAGAAAGTTGCCCTGATTGTTTTAAGAGCTTTTCATGAGCCGAAATCCTGAACTTAGCCTGTCTCAGAGCAGGTCAGGCTTGCAGCATATCATTAAAAAAATAAACTATGAATAGAATCCATAGACACATGTTTTGTTAAGGCTGTATACAATTCAATGGTTGATGGAACAAAAACATTTCAGTGAAATTTATCTGAGTTGAACTGACATGGCATTTTGTCTGGATCAACATAGTTTTCAATCAATCACCTTCATTTTTATTCATTTCATGTAAACCAGTAATCTACACAGAACACCATCCAGTTATTTAATGCTGACAGAAAATCCAGGGTTAGAACAAACTAAGCTTAAAGTTCACTGGCTTAGCAAGAAATCCTGCTTTTTTAGAGGCCCCAGTGAAACTTTTCTACATAAAACTCAACTGAGTGAACATACTAATATGTAGTCTCAGCATACAGTCTTATGTTTTATGCGAGTTGTAGACTGGCCTCTTCAATCACTGACTGGATTCTGACTTCAAAGCATCTGTTACAGGGATGGTTTTCATATTTATGCATTAATACGCACTCTTAATGCACGACATTCCACTGCAAAAAACACACAGCCTTCTTAGGGAGTGGGTTTGTGCCTGTGGGCAACACAAGGGGAGACCACAGGTTACATTTTAATTGCCTGATCGCAAGGTAACCGCTCTTCTTATGTAACACTTATGGTTTAGCTTTAATTTTTAAACATTTGCATACATATGCATACTTCAGTTTACATCTACATACACAACATATTCAGGAGAAACCCTATTCATCACCAGTGGACACACTGCACAGTAAAAGTCCTTCCAAGTTTTCACAATAGACTCAATATTTACTGATCCCTCAAAATGTCCTAGGTTTTTACCAGCTAGATCTTATACTCACAAAATGGTAAAGGGAAATGTCACAATTAATAGCATCCTTGAATTTTTCTTAATAAACAGAATCAAATATTTCCCTATTTATATTACTCCATTTTTCTTTACATTTTGCAAAGGGCATCTGAGTTTTTATAGACTCTCAAGTGACCATCTATGACTGTGTTTCTCAGGGATATAAATATGAAGTGACGCACATGCCAAGCTTGCTTATTCGCATGTTATGTGGTGGGCTGGTTTGCTTCCAAAGTCCCTGGGAACCTTGTTAGAGCACTAGGCATCATGGACTGAATTACATTCTAAAGCAAAAATCTGGCTGCCATTGCCAGGAGTCTAAAACAGGGTTTTAGCAGGTCAGTGATCCATAGCATTCCTCAAGATCCACACAAAAAAATGGATCACTGACCACAAACACAAATATTTGCAACAGCTGTCCTAGCCTCCTGAAAACCCCACCGATAACTTGTAATGTCATCAAACACTCAATGGTATACTAGGGTGGAGAAAATACAGAGAAAGCATACTTAAGTGAATGTAATCATTTAAATGTGCTATGCCTGGTACTATTATCATGACAAAGTGTACAACAAAATACTAAATTGATGGATACAAGGACTGATACATCTTCCTTTCAAAATAACATGTATTTTTTGTTTTTCTTGGATCTTCTTCACAGCGTACTGGGCATGGCAAGGCATTTGCTAAACAACAGAATGACTTTGATCCAGAGTTTGTTTGTGATATTAAGTGATGGAGAAAGCTGTCTTGGTTTTGGCATTACTTCGGATTAGTTACAATGACAGTAGAAAGTACTGTAAAACTCAGCATCCATAGTGACGGATACATGGCATGATTCAGCTTTGTATTATCTTCTGAACACCCAGGAATAACATGGTATAAAATTAATCATATTTGTTACGTATGGCTGCCCACCATACGTTGTTACGTATGGCTGCCCACCTTTCAAGTCACTCCATCCAGCTAATAAGGTCTTTAGGGGCATCTGAGCATCAGCAACAGGTTTGTTTTATTAGGGTTGGGAAGCACATGTTCAAGTGCATTCAGAATGTGAACAACTACATTCCACCTACACAAAGGGAGCTATGGAAACAAGTGTAAGGATGTATGCAAAGTGAGCTGAGTGATGGCCTCAGCTGTTGACAGCAGTCTTCTGAGCAAAGGAATGGGACTGAGCACTGACCATCTATTAAGAAGCACTGACCCATCTCTAGCCTTAGACATTCATTCATCCCGGAGCAAATTCCACAATGAGGCGCTCACTGTCTACATGTGGTGCCGTTCACTGTGTTTAAATGTGTGTGTGTGTGTGTTTCTGGGATCTTACATTATGACCCTCCATCTGCTTCCTTCATTTACTTGCAGCTCATAAACTGCCTTAGACAACGGTTGCCTCAAGTCAGACTATGCTATTAAAGGCTATTCCCCACCATTTTAATTGCATTTGTTTCATTTCCTGCTGGGTCCTGTTGTTTAAGTAATGTGGGTTACCACTAGGATCATTATCATTTGGCTGCCCATAGATAAATCTAAAGATCTAAATGTGTGTGCTTCCAGCTGTGACCTCGTCGCAGATCTAAAGAGTGCCAGCAGCACATTTTAAATGAAAATGATCTTGTGTTAAGTGCAGCGTGATAATTAGCCAAAGAAATGCACGGTGAACTAATGAGTTACTCTTACTGCTTAACTGATAATGCAACATATTTGATGCAGTGCGTTTTAATGGAATCAGTAGAATGGAGCATTAAAACGGATCTCAAAGAAACACAAACCAAATCAGGCTCTTACACCATCAGGAAAGATGTGGGAGAGGGGGGACTCATCTGCTCCTCTGCTATATGTAGTGTGGAGAACAAATACAATGCCAGTCCAGCACGCATCGCTAGGTATTAGATCTAGATAGAAGTAATATATGCAGAGGTCAGTGGAGGAGGCGAAGGTCATGCTATTTAAAGGGCACTGGGGAAGAAGCAGAGATGTGTGAGCCCAGAGGGAGAGAATCTGATTGACCACACTGACAATGACCTTTTATAAAGGAGCTGATAACAGGAGCTACTGTGCGCTTGCAGTGCTCACTCTCTTTGTCATTTGGCAACTGAAACTATGTAAATGTTAGGAAAACATAATAGAAGAAACGACTTAAACATGTTTACAATAAAAACGCAAAACTTAAAAGATGCATTACTACCAGGGTTATTACTAGGGATGAACCAATCTTTTATGGCAATTCTAATTTCTTTACATCCAAATTTTCAGACTTTCATTACCTGAAGCTCACACTGTGTGAACTAGATGAGCACATGAAAGGCCTTGGTGACATAAAAAAAAATGATTATAATAATATTCTCGTCATGCGTTCTGCTGCAGCTTTGACCAATTTTTTAACATTGCCCATTTTAATGCAAATCTTTAAAGATCCCCTCAAGGTTTTAAACTTGTCAGCATGTCCAAGTGCTGTCTTTTATATGCTTAAAGACATCATGAGTAAAATAAGTAGCCAGTGCCGTGGCTGAGTATTTCTGCTTCAAAAATGCAGTGCATTAGTGCCAGTCTCCAGAAGGTGGATTCAGGTCAGGCCTTCATATATCACCAACCTAAGGAACCAATCCCATCCACTGGCGGGGTGGGGCTTCCCATTTTATTAGCATAATAAAGTGAAATGAGGTGCAACAGAGTCAGGTGTAGCTAGCTATGTGCCATTTTTTTCACAAGCTAAGTTTTACGTTTTTTCCAAAACGATGACAGAGACCTGTTCTGTTTTAGGATAAAAAGTTAATGAAGAAAATGTGAGCCTCCATATGTTACCAAAGGATCTGAAAATCTGGTTTTGCGACTAAAATCAGGTTTGCCACTAAACTTATATTGAACCTAGTTGCTGTTCCATCCATTCATCCTGGGGACACCGCAAGTACGAGCAAACTGGTCATTTTATTTCTTCTTGTGTTTAACAGTTGACTGTGTACAACAAATCTATGAAGCTGAAGTCGGCTTCTTATTCACAAGCTTCTTGTTTGAACTTTCCTTCAAACAAGAAAATTCAAACAAGAAGCTGATGAAGAAGACACTGACCTCAGCCACGTACCAAATCTGCAATACGCTAGAAAATGTTAGAGCCTTACAAGGTCCATTATGATTCATGCCAAATACTGACCGGACAATTTATACGACTTTGGGATGTTGACAAAAAAAGTTAGGGCAAACATTACTCGGTAGGTTTGTCAGCTAGCTAAGCTGAATCAAATGAAGCCTAAATTCATTATGATAATTCTGACAAAAAAAGACCATGACTTTGAGCTTGTTCATGAATAAAGTGTGTCACAGTAAAGGTTGTCCTCATAAGCTACCAGCATAGTGTTAGCAAGCTAAGGTTAGCTAACTGAAGTACATATGGAACATGGACAAACTACTTTCTGGCACAAAGCCCTGAATATTTATAGCCTTTGCATATTTATAGATCTGCAATGAAGGTGAAGGCGTATAGTTAAATCTAAGCAACTTTGAAAGCATTCGAGGATATTTGGCTTGAAAATAACTTCAAAATATGTAATTTTGCTGAATAGGTTTTAGGGGTTTCATCAATGCCTGGAAAGGGTCTTTAGTAAAACCACATGTTAAATAATATAATACTGACTAACTCAACATCTTTTGAAAACTATATATTTATAATAGTTTATAATAATTTATACTATAAAATTATATATATATATATAACAGGTTTCTTCCTCTTAGGGAGTATTTCCTTGCCTCTGTCGCCTTTGGCTTGCTCATGGGGCCTCGGACCTGTTTTTTTTTCTTTCTGTAAAGCTGATTTGTGACAACACCAGTTGTAAAAAGCACTATATAAATACACTTTGACTTGTCTTGACATATTTACAAGCTGTTTAACACTAAATTACTTCAATTATTTCTCAGTTATTTTCCTAAAATTTTCAGACATCTCCAACAGGTTACTTGTGAATCATTGATGATACTCGCATTTTAAATTATTAAATGGAAAATTAGCTGCTGACTTGAATAACATGAATTATATAAATAGCCACCTTTAAAATAAGAGGCTACTGGGTACTTACTTTACTATATACTTTGATTTTTCGGACATTTAAGTGTAGCGGCAACATTCAAATACTGCTCAAGTTGGCTTACCTGCCTCACATTATTACCATCATAATACTGTAACACAGATCGGCTGAATGCGGGTTTGGAGCAAAAGTTAATTAATTTAGTCCAAACTTAAATATCCCATTTTTCTGCAAATCCTTATGTACAATTTCTATTTACTAAGCTTAAAATACTGGGACAAAAATAATAAAAATAAACAAATGAAATTTAAGAAATTTTAATAACCTTGATTGCTACTTCTGATTGCTTTGCACGTGGGGCTGCCTTCTACTCTGTGCTAAGTACATCCTCATATCCTGTTCAAGGTGTTAGTGGTGTTAAAGCCTGAGGTAAAAATAGCCAGCGCTCTGATCAAGCTGCTGAGTGCAAGCCCCTCTAGGTACACAGGTGAGCACGAAATCTCTCTCACACCCACACACATACACACACATACAAGCATACCCTCTAACAGCATGGAGAAGGCGCAGGGAAGGGAAGGCAGTGTGCACATTGACTGTGTGTGAGAGGATGAGGCGGACGGCCCACTCTACTCTCTCCTCTCCGCCTTTAGCCATGAAGGCAGGGATCCAGAGCACGCTGCCACTGAGCGCCTGCAGCCGCTGCACGAAACGCTGCCTCCACTCCTCACTATTTAGGTCTTGGAAGGCGCGCTGTACCACTGATGGGTTCATGGTCACCAAGCTGGTGCGAAGGCCTACATCGTTTGTGTACTCCTCCACAGGGGCCAGGTTACACCTAAAATGCATAAAAGCACACATGTTCCATGAAAAACACAGATGCACAAAAACACAACTCACAGTAGCCTACGTGCACCCAAACTTTTTGTTATAACTTTGGTCTTTGCATCATTAATGGTGTGCGGTGTGGATGTTCTTTTTATTGTCAGTAGCAGCCATCACACTGTACGTATGCAACTGCCACACCATATAAAGTAGCAATGTAACAATACATTTGGCTCGTGACTAGGTTGTTGATCTTGTAACGACAATTTGAACCAAATATGAATGAAGAAATAAGATGACTGTTTCCATGTTGATGCACATCTTACTAATGAACATGCTGGTGTGGGCTGTTGATTGGTTTTGACTGTTAGAGCTCTTGTGTGTTCAAACAATGCAAATGCATTCAATGCCAAAATTAAAGCTACACTATGTAAGTTTAGGGGATTTGGAGACCTCTCTTGTGGAAATGCGGAACTGCACTCAACATGCAGAGGAATATTGTGTAGTGCTGGGCTTTGGTGAATTATGTGTCTTCTGAGGATGTAAGTGAATTATCTACTATTGTCAATCAACTTCAGTATAATGTTGATGTTGCATTGAGCTGGACCTTCTTTTTAAGCCTCCTGGGAAATCCGACCCAATATCTCTGACTTTTAAATGACTATTTCAGGCATTCCAGGGTGACTCATAGCAGCATACCGACACTATATTTTTGTGTTTTTCCCATCTGAATCAGTATTACATAGTGCAATGATATAGTCACACCAATGATGCACACGGTCACATTTCTGTGTTGTGATATCACAGTGCATTGTTACACCCCAAATGTTAAGTACACAACAAAACGTCATGCTGTTCAAATTTACATGAGAGTGCCATTGATACAGAAAAGGCTTATAAAAAGTATGTTAAGCAGAATTATTGATTCTTTTTTTTGTAGTTTTAAGTCACTTTTCCTTTAAGGCTATCCAAAACAACTGAGGTTAACTGCTTCTTTTAGAAAAAGGGGAGATATTCAAGTGAAAAGAAAAAGAAAAGTAGATCTCAGGGGAAGGGCTGGTGACCCCTAGTGGTCAGCTAGCTGGAAAGGTATATTTATCTGCTAATGATGGTGAGATAACCAGCATTATACCTCATACTCATGCTGCTGTGTTTCATGCTGCTGTTATTTGCACCTTACTATTTGTTACTTTTGTTCTTGGGAGTTAACTGGGACCTTGAGTACACTATTTCGTTCCACCTCATGTACCACATGTGATGCAAATGACAATAAAGCCTTATTTTATCTTATATATTCAAGCAACATTGGTTTCACAGGATTCATTGGTCAGTTAATGCAATTCCTTTTAAATTACAAGACTGAGATAGGCACTTCTAAGAAAAAAGTTTTGCCTAGATAATTACATTTTCTGTTCACAACAAAAAAGTGAGAAAGCTGAGCTTCAGACAGTGTAAAAAGTTTAAAAAATGGCCTAACCCACTGTAGGGCTGTTCAAAATGACATAAGTCTTTCTGACACATGTGGATAAACATGCTTTAGTCTTTACTATTAAAAGGGTTTAGTATGTGTATTTTTTATGTGTATGTTAGTACTATAAACTATTGGTTAACTGACAGCCACGGTTTTCCAGATAAGCTAAAAATCTCAAACCTCAAGGCTCTCTGGGATATCTGAGAGGTACATGGTACCTCATGAACAAATTAATTTTTAAACCAGTGTCTGCAGGCATGACGAGCATATTTTGCAGGCACCAAAATGCCCACGTGCACATAGCACTGTAAAGTGGTGGTCAACGAGTAGCCTATATGGATTGGCTAATTATTATGTTCCTTAATTAATTAATTTGTATTTAATTAGTGATAAATGTCTTCAAGCTGTACAACTGTGTTAAATACAGTTAAAACTATATATTCACTGCATACATTAAGATATTTTAATATAAAATAGCAACAGACTGCTTTACAGTTGTGCTTTCAGGCGTTTAATGTTGCTAATTGCAAGTGAACCAGAGCAGGGGCTTTTTAATATTAATGGCATAAGCCTGATGAAATAACCTACAAACTTTGAGTAGAGCTTCAGAAGATACACTCGTCTGCCCCATCATACAAGTAGAAGATCAAGAAATCCACTCACATAACTCTCTGCTTTTGCTTCTTAGTGCTCATCTCACCATGAAAGCCCCGAAACCATCAAAGCACCCCGAATTGGTATTAAAACCAGAGGCTATGAACAGAGGTGTTATCACCTTGCCTCAATACCTGGGAAACGCTTTCTGCTCTCTTAGTTGCCTGCTTGCTGCTCCAGCTTAGTGGTTTCATTTACTCACTTTCTCCATCATATGCACTCAGATCTTGCCCTTACTGAGAGGTCATGCCAAACACACAGAAAGGACCACTGGAGTCTATGGCCCGGTAATAAGTGGTCCGGTAATAAGAACAGGAGTTGGGCATCATGTTACATGGGAGAGAGGGTTCAACAGGGTTTGACTAATCCTTCCCATCACTGCAGTCAGGGAGGCCCCACAGGACACTGTGTATGCCAGGTTAGACACTTGTCTCTCCTCACTGTACATAACCTAGCATACATAATGTTATTTAATATACATCCAGTACTTATGTCCACTTCACACATTGAGAGTGTATTATGACTTTTTACTTATAACTAGGAAACAAAAAAGACATTAAAAAAAAGACATTAATGCTACTCCAAAAAAGTTTCAGTGAAAATTGCACCTGTTATTATAAAATAAATATATAGGGGCAGGCGTGGGCTGGAGGTTAGGGATCTGGCCCTGTGACCGGAAGGTTGCCGGTTCGATCCCTTGGGCCGACAGTCCATGACTGAGGTGTCCTTGAGCATGACACCTAACCCCCAACTGTTCCCCGGGCGCCGTGGATAGGGCTGCCCCCCGCTACGGGCAAGTGTGCTCACTGCCCTAGTTTGTGTGTTCACTGGTGTGTATGTGGTGTTTCACTTCACGGATGGGTTAAATGCGGAGGTGGAATTTCCCCGGTTGTGGGATCAAAAAAGTATCACTTAAAAGATGTTGCTAATAGTTGGGCATTTCAACAGGACAATGACCCTAAACACAGCCAAAACTGAAGGTGTTGCATGGCCTAGGCCTGGGGTGCCCAGTCCTAGTCCAAGAGATCTAGCACCCTGCAAGGTTTAACTCCAACACTAATCTAACACACCTGATCCAGGTAATGAAAACCTTCAGGAGCTTCTGAATATTATAGTCAGGTGTGTGGTGGATCTGAACTCTCCAGGGTAGTAGATCTCCATCACCTCTTGCCTGTCCAGTCTCCTGACTTGAATCATGCTGAACATTTATGAAGGATTTTGAAACTGTGAGTCAGAGGAACACTTCTAACCGTGGGTAACGGAAGCCTGTTTGTGAAGAAGAATGGGCCAAAATTCAACCACAATGATACAAAAAGCTAAATACTTCTTACCAAAGAAGACATTTTCTCTTAAAAAAACATCATTAACGTGCTATAAGTAGATATTTTTGTTCATATTTTAGTAGAAATTCAAGACATGTTTTAATTTGAAGTGGATATATGCTCTGGAAGCACATTAAATAACAAAAATCAAAGTGTTTGAATACTTGTTTGCCCCTCACTGTATGAAATACACCAAGACACGCTCCACGAGCAGTTTGAATAGACCTTCTCCTTCTATTGCGAATCACTTTAGTCTAGCATGAATGGTACGCGAAACAAATCTGAGTATTACACACAGAAAACTACAGTAAACAAGACTTACACAGGCAGAGAGAGAGGGTACATTCAAACAGCGCACAGAACTGTCTAAGCAAATAAAGCTTAAGTTGCTTTCAGAAGGCTGGAGGAAAATGAGAAGTGTCTCATTAAATTTTCTGGAGGACAGCCGAGGCTTTTCAAAATGTCAGATTTGCTCAGCAGGTACCTAATTGCTGTATTGCAGCTCAGCTCTGAAAGCCAGCAATTCATCAGAGAGAGTAACAAGTCAGCAAGAGTAATGGTAATAACAGCCATTTCAAAAACTGTGAGGAGCACAAGAAGGTTCTTTAGTTCCGACAAAAGCTCTAAAGAGCTAGTCACATATTAGCGTGAGTGAGAAGGGAGGTCTTAATGTAAAACTTAAGCTTTTTAAAATCTTAGTTAAAAACCCAAAACATCACTATGAATAATTGATATCTAGTGGGAAGAAGCTGGCACAGAAGAACTGTGCTAACTGATTCCCACTAGTTTTCAAAGACCGTTTACTTGCTCAGTTCTTGGTTTTTCCTTTAGCACAAAATACTACTCTAAATGAGACAAGCTGTCGTTCGAGATACCAGTATGACAGAGAATGAAGAACCCTTTAGAACACGGCATCTTACCTGATCACAAAGTCATGAGAATCGATCTCTGCTCCACAGCTACTGTTTAGCAGTATCCCAGAATTCCCTACAATTGCACACTGTTCGTAATGCTGGTTTTTCATGGGGGATGCTGTGGGTAGAAGGCGGTACAGGTTCTCTGAGATGTTTGTGGTGCTCTGACGGTCAAAAATGTAATGGATGACATCTCCAGGCTTGAAGGTGCTTTTCAGGATAGAGATGTCTCTCTCAGCATCCAAGAACCTTAAAACATTCCTCCTGATGAAAAAATCATAAAGCTTCATTTGGTGAATGCTACACAAGGACATGAACAAAAACAGAATACCTTTATGCCAAACAGATTAAACTTTATCACCTTTGAAAGTCTAACACTTACACATGCAAGTATAGTACAGCAAAAAGTCAGACTATCCTTCATTTAATTTCCAGTCAAAACAGTCATCAAGTACAGGATATTCATCGTCCAGGGTCAGGAAGTGAAGTAGAAAATCTATTTTTATATATATATAAATTACACAGAAGCCCTGTGCCATTATTACAGCTTCCATTCCTTTCAGCATCCTTTCTTGCAGTTTTTCAAAGAAACCTGCAGGGATAACACTCGGTCTTAGAAGTTGGTTGCAAGATCAGCCTTTCATGAGGACTTGGGCTCGGGGGGGGTCCGTTCTTCAGCAAACACCAGCACCTTCTTTGTTTTATTTGCTTTTCTCAGAAGCAGCTCCTTGACAGATACACAGTCCTTGAGACCCCAAGCTCAGAATTGTCTTCTCACAGTGGAAAAATACAAAGAATGGATTTTTTTTCAGATCTGAAGCAAGAGTGGACTTTGATTTTCTCCTCTCTCTCAAAGATTAAAGCTTTAAGTACTGTTTATCTCATGGTGACAGTTTTGGTGGTCTGCCAGGTTTTGCACTTTGTCTGGAGTCCATTTTTCTATAGCTATTCCGGTTTTTGGAAACTTCTGTTTTTTTTTCCCAATTCTTTTCCTTTGACTTTGCCCTTGCAAGCAGGTTATTTCATATCTAATCAGAAAGAAACTCCTGAAAAATGAATAACTTGTACTTAACTTGTGTTGACTAAATTAGAAAATGAAGGCTGGGCTTTGAGTTTTTGCTTAGTGCTGTACCTTATAAATTATAAATTACTGTAAAGAAATTACTGCACTGTGAATATTTAAATGTGTTACCAATGACACATGAGTCTGTAGATTAAATTCAAGTACATTAAACTACCTGATGATGCTGGACAGAGTCCTGTTGAAGGTCCATTCTGATGTAGAGGAACTGCTAAACTTGTTCTTTGAGAAAGAAGGTGATGGAGAGACAGAGTCTTCCTTGGAACCAGCTATAGGAGAGGGAATAGCCTTTAACCCTGTCTCCCTACATATTGAGCAGAAGATAAGAGAAAAGAATTTATACATATGCACCAGTGCCTTTGGTACTGTGATGTGACTGAGAATCTAGACATCTGACTTCTTAAAGACTTCAAATAAACGTTAAAATATAATACAAATTTAATTAATAATATAAAATATAATGAATAAATTGCACTATGCCTATTATATTGTCTGAACTCTACTTTTCCATATGGACTAATAAAGATAAGTGAGATTTCCAGAAAATGTACAGATGTTTGGGCCTTGAGTATTTTGCACAAAACCGGTGGTTGGTTAGTGTAGTGGGTAACACCTCTGCCTTCTACACTGTAGACTGGGGTTCAATCCCCCACCAGGGCAAGCACCCTACACTATACCAATAAGAGTCCTTGGGCAAGACTCCTAACACCACCTTGGCCTACCTGTGTAAAATGATCATATTGTAAGTCGCTCTGGATAAGAGCGTCAGCCAAAATGCCATAAATGATTATATGCCATTGAACGCTTTTCTTATGTCCATCTCTGCCAGTCAGCTAATATTTAACTAAACCTAGACTGGTATTACCACTGAACCAGCTAATCAACAAACCTGTTTGAACCAGTTAGAATGCCGTACAAGTGAAACTTCTGAGAGCCCCAAGTGCTGCTGAGAAGAAAGAAAAACAGTTATAATTCAGTATACTTGTTACAAATTTGCATAACATAAAACCGCACAGTGAATTAAGAGTTTGTTCATGTAGGTCAGGCCGCTCTAATGACCTTGCTGAGTAAAGAACAAATTACTATTCTTCTAGGCAGAGAACGCTTGTACTTCAGCTTTATTTTCTCTGAGGCAGACTTGAGCAAGAAGCAGGATAGAAATGAATGTGAATAAACACATTAATTTGGGACCTTAATCTCATATTGCGAGTCATACATTTATCACTCTAGTGATTAAGCATATGAATGGATGGATCTACTTTTTTAAGTAACGGCTGCGGTGAAAGTTGTTTTGGGTCATTAAAAGTATTTTTTTTATTTCATTACAAGTTGTGTAATGATCAGCCAGATAGAGAACTTCTAAAACACTGCCATCCCCACTTGATAAAACAGTGCCATTTTCACAATCAGGACCATGTGACTATCATCACATCAGCACCTTGGTTACAACACTTGCCACTCTCATTGGCTTGAGAACAAACATTGACGTCTAAACATCCTGAACACTTTTGAAATTCTGTGAAGTAAATAAAAGTGGATTTGATTTTTAATAACTTACTTCACAGTTTTCTACCGCTCTTTTATTAACCCCTGGACACAGTACCTCATTTCGAATGACAAATCAGCATCAGAAGCCAATAAATAACTCTGCAGAGAAGACCAGACATGCTATCTAATCTGTAACCACCTAACAGACAGGGTTAAGATCCAAATTAGGAAATGAAGGCTTTACAGCTCTGGCAAACAAAGCTAAGGATGAGTCCCCCATGTGAGTTAGACACTTAGGCATGTTATGGAGAAGAAAGTATGCCACGTAATCCCATACAAGTAAGTGAATTCAAGCATAATACTCTTAAGGCAGTATAAGCCTTTTCCAAAATCATGATGCTATGTCAAATGTTTACACAGCACCATTTAAATCCAAGGCAAGAATGATGTCAAAAGCTGCTCGATTTCGCAGTTATTTCTCCCTAAATACTAAGCAGTATCTCAGCCCAAGCGCTTACACTGTATGCTCCAAGCCTGCAAAGAATCTATTTGTCTAAGCTGACGGATTTCGGCTGTGGATCTCGCTCACGGCTGGGGAAAGGCAAATTGCTTTCTTTCTTTTCTTTCCTCTCCCACCCTTCACGCTCTTGCTCTCAGTAACAAATCAACAGTAATCCTCTAGTTTCTCTCAAACCGCCCACCACACAGTCTTTTGAGTTGACATGAATGGGCACTGGAGAGCAAGCAGGACACACTTGAGAGTGGAACAAAACCACAAAGCGTCTGGCATTTGTCGAAGAGCCCTGGGGTTGAGCGTGTGCACTTGATGATGCCAAGGATTAGTTCTTGGAGTGAAAGAAGCGAAGCATAGAGGAATGGTTTCTCCAATAATGTTGGGAAGTAGAATTTAGAGAAAATCACAGTTTCATATCATATCTGTTTTCAAATGTGTTGCCATGCCAGTGAGGTGAAATCTGTCCACTGAGAGTCACATTTGGTCGAATTAGTTAAGCATGGTGAGGTCAGTGAGTTCTGATGACTTCTTCAAGGATGCTCTGGTGCTGAGGAAGATATTGGCTCTCATTGAAACCTCAGCCACAATAGCACAAGTTTGGAGTGACAACACTCTCCGGTCAGTGTAATGCTATGACTACAAAGCCTTCCAGTTATAAATAAAATAATAAATACTCTTATAAAAGCATTTAATGATAATCATCCTCTCCAAATCCTTTGATTCCTACTGATAATTCAATATTTTTTCAATTATATCATGTCATTATATCATGTTATCTGTTGATGTTCAAGTTTGTGTCATTAGTGCAGCCTCATCTATTTTACATCATTTTCATTAACCAATGTCCTCCACTACAAAACCCAGTATACATTACACCAATACAACACTGGGAATCTTAGTGAAGTCAACTAATCCTAACTACTAGTCCAGGGATGTCAAACTTAACCACTAATAGGGCCATAGTAAAACATCTTAGCACATCTGTGGGCCAGCTGTGTTTTTGTCACTTTTTCCTAACATTTTGCTTTGACCCAAATGGACCACTGTTTATTGTTTTACATTTTTAATAGTTTTAAACAGGTTTTTTTAAACTATTTGCTTGAACTGGACACAAGGCTTCTTTTCTTTCTGTATATCTGCTGGCCCACGGATTGTTGTAGAGAGAAGGGGGTCAGAATGTACACTATGTTGGAGTGCATGCTGGGGACTGTAGTGCATCTCCGGGTGAAACGGGCTAATAAGAATAGAAAAATCTAAATAATTTCATGGACCGAATAGGACTGTGTCACAGGCCTGACTTATGTTTGACACCTGGGCACTAGTCTATAGGCTAATACAACCAAGCTAGCATTAATGCAAAACAAACCTTGGTTGCTGAAATTGTCAGTTTTTTGCACAAATTGATTACCAGAGACAATTTTTGACCGTATCAGACAGTGAAAAGAAGACAAACTGAGCCAATTATTATTAACTTTAGATATTACCTTGCTGTCCCCATTATCTGATGATATCTGGAGCTCATCCCCTAAAGCCCACCCCAAAACAAGGTTTTCAAGAGCTCCTCTCACTTTTCAAATACATAATAGAGGGTGTTTAAACAAGAAATCTTACTGTAGAAACTACTGGATGCCGGTGCAGGACATAAGTAAGCTCAATTACAAGAGATGTAGCAATGGCCACTCTTTTAGCTGAAGTGTCCCTTCAGTAAAGCTCAAGGACACATGCTTCCTGAGTACTCCTACTCTATGCTGAAAACTTACTAACCTGACATAGTTTGCTTTGACTGGACTATGTCTTGGGTTCCGTTTTCCTCTATTACAATTGCACCAACGGGAACCTTACTTAGCACCCTGTACACCTTCGCCAAACAGCACATTTCCAGAAAGGAAATTTAGATATTAAATTTCATGTATGTATTTTGAACGGTCATGTCAAATCAGCATCCATCGTAAACATCCAGGTACATAACATACACTGCAGTTAAAGGGGTATTCCACCAATTTTTCAAAATGCAGTTGAGAAGTATACAAAGTCAAAGCGGTTTGACATGAAATGCTCCGTTCTAGAGATACTTACTCCGCCAGAACTGTTCACAGTGGTGGTGATGGGAACCAGAGGTCTGAAAGATTGAATAACTCTGAAAGCTCCCTCACAAAAAGTTATGACATGGAACGGTTATGAATTCACTGTCTGAGACATTGTCTCGTGACAACGTTTTAGCTTAAAATGTATTTGAATTCTTTCATTTGAATCCTTTTGTGACAGAGAGACACACACAGTGCATTGTAAGGTCAAATAGTGCCCTGCACTTGCATTTTTTTCCCCAGATTTATGCCTATTTGAACATTTTCAACATTAGATATATAAACCCAGAGGACACATGCAGGTTCACTGGTGGTTTTGGCTAATAATAATAAAGCAGCTGTATTTGTGTTGTAGCCATGGTGACCTCTGATTCCCATTACCACCACTGTAAGTTTTAAAGACTAAAGTTTCTCTACAGTGAATCAATTTGCATCAAAGTACTCTAAAAGACTCTGTTTACATCTCAAGAATTGAATTATTCAAATAATAATAATAATAAAAAAAGATTTTCTATTACCTGCAATGCAAATTAAGCCTAATTAACAACAAAAAAAACTACCACTGCACACTGCATTATTTTATGGTAATTAGATAATGGACATAATGCTCACATAAAGACTGAAAAGCAATAACCAGTAAAAATTATATATCGACCAACCATACTCCTGAGAGCTTAAAGGAGAAATCCAAATTTTTTCAAAAACGACATAATTAAGTGGTTGAGATGTAAACCAAGTCATTCCGAGTGGTTTGTTGTGAAATGCCCCATTCTAGAGAAACCTGCTGAGTCAGAATCCTTCACAGTGGTGGTGATCGGAATCAGATGTTAAAAACTCCCTCAAAAAAATGTATCACATGAAATGGTTATGAATACAGTGCCTGATGTCTGAGACATTGTTTTATGATGGTTTTGTGATCAATTTTGGATCAAAATGTATTTCAATACATCTATTTTAATCCAATCATGGCTGAGGGATTTTTCCATTTTTTCCCCATTATTTTGCCATTATCATTACATACACTGATCAGGCGTAACATTATGACTACCTCCTTGTTTCTATGCTCGTTGTCCATTTTTTATCAGTTTCACTTACTATATAAGTGATACTTTTTTAATCCCACAAACGGGGAAATTCCACCTCTGCATTGAACCCATCTGTGAAGTGAAACACCACATACACACTAGTGAATATACACAGACACTAGGGAGCAGTGAGCACACTTGCCCTGAGCGGTGGGCAGCCCTATTCGTGGTGCCCCGGGGGAGCAATTAGGGAATAGGTGTCTTGCTCAAGGACACCTCAGTCGCGTGCTGTCGGCACTGGGGATTAAACCGGCGACCTTCCGGGTCACAGGGCCAGTTCCCTAACCTCCAGCCCACGACTGCCCCTCTTCCGTCTCCCTGTTCTAAAAATCTCTTTAATATGTAGTCCTCATATAGAGGACGTATCAGAAATTAAACTGATAAGAACAGATACTACACTTGATCTTAGCCAAAAGGCCGAGAAGCGATATAGGCGCGCTTTGTAGTTCTACAATTACAGACTGTACTGTACTCTTATACTGCTGGAGTTTTTAAACACCTCAGTATCACTGCTGGACTGAAAATAGTTCACCAACCAAAAATATCCAGCCAACAGCGTCCTGTGACCACTGACGAAGGACTAGAGGATGACCGACGCAAACTGCAGCAGCAGATGAGCCGTCATCTCTGACTTTACATCTACGAGGTGGACTGACAAGGTAGGAGTGTCTAATAGAGTGGTCACAGTGTTTATAAACTCCAGCGGCACTGCTGTGTCTGATCCACTCAGACCAGCGCAACACACACTAATAGACCACCACCATGTCAGTTTTACTGCAGTGCTGAGAATGATCCACCACCCAAACAATACCTGCTCAGAGGAGGTCCATGGGGGTCCTGACCACTGAAGAACAGGGTAAGAGGGGGTGTGCAGAGAAGCAGATGGACTACAGTCTGTAATTGTGGAACTACAAAGTGCACCTATACAGTAAGTGGAGCTGATAAAATGGACAGTGAGCATAGAAACAAGTCATGGTCGGGGTATATACACTCACTGGTGGCGTGGGATAGTAAATAAAATGGCTATATTTGTGTTGCAGACATGGCAACACAATGATTCCTATCTGCACTGTGAAGAAATCTGAGTCACTACAATGAACCAGTTCACACCAAACCACTCCGAATGACTCTGTTTACATCTCAAGGACTGAATTACTCGGGCATTTTGAAAAACCGGCGGAGTTCCCCTTTAAACTGATTCTGAACGGCACGGTGTTGGGTTGACTGCTCCTTCATGCTTCCACACCGCCGGCGAGAAATAAACAGAGAACTGAACAGCGAACAGCCATTGTGCCTCACAAAGAAGCCACTTACTGGCGCAGCGGCTGTCTGAAGTGCAGCGGGACGATGGATATGGAGAAGTATACTACCCAAAAAGAAGAGCAGGCAGGACTGCTGTACGACCAGGACTAGTTATCGTGTCTCACACCACAACATAAAAGCGACTAGGGGCACACAATATAGAGCTTTTACAGCTTGAACTGGCAACAGCGCAGCATTAACGACGCCGCACGTGTAGCCCACACAGAGTAAGCAGGTCAGTCCTGCCCTGAATGTCCTGCGCGCTCCAAACTATACTTACGCCATCTCCTCCTCCACTTCAGATATATCAGCCAGAATCAGGAACACCGCCAGAATCGTCACAAATCCGAACATGAGGGTTCGCCATTCAAAGGGCATGACTGGACCGAGAGGAGGAGACCTGGTCTTCCAGGTAGGCTGCCGAGAAGAAGACGGTTGAACTAGCCTACTTAGCAACGGGCGGCTCAGGCAGTTCTCCCTTTCCAACGGACGACGCTTCTCTCCGCACGAACCACCAGTCGGTCAGTCCACACCGGCTAGCAGGAGCAGGACCGCGACTCCGGCTTTTTCTTCCACCTCACATTTCGTTGTCATCTTCTGTTGGTTCACACAAACGAAGGCGTCAGAAAGCGAGAGTAATGAGTCTCTCTCTCTCTCCCTCTCTCTCTCTTCTCCTCCTCCGTCCGCGGTCTCTGTTTCTCCCGGCTGCTCGCAGGGAGGAACACTTTCACTGAAAGTTAAAGAAAGACAGCAAAAGCGAAGAGCACTCGGCTAATGCAGTCTCACACAGCACTTCAGGTCGGGAGAAACGTGAGGGTGAACTAGAAACACACACACACCCTCTCCAACTGTTGCTACCAGCTGACCAGACTCTTCCGTTTGTGTGTGCCAGCCAGCAGAGGCACCTCACATATTACTGGCACGTTACACTAAAGATTTGCTGTATGTGCACTGCTCAGTGTTTCATACCACAGTACTTCTGCTTACTGTGAGGAAAATAATCCACCCAGTTTTCACCTTTAGTTCCGTCTGAAATGCCACTCCTTCACCCCACACGTTCTCGTTTGCTCTTGCACTTGTTTTCAGGCTCTTTTTAGATGAAGGGTGTCACAAAAGGAAACTCAGGTTGTTCTTAGATAGCTTGCCTATTTTTAGATATTAGAAGCAAAAACTTCATAAGTGATGGGGCATTTGATTGGAAGGGGCTGGCATAACTTTAGTGATACTGTTTATTATGAATATTCATTGATTTATTCCAGGGTACTCCACCCATTTCTGGTCAGCCGCCATTCTTTAAGACAAAAGATTAAGCATATAAAATGCAAACAAACGAATAAATAAATGACACACTGCTCGCCAGACATTGTAGATTTCTATATACATGTCCTAATAATTTGAGATCCCTGTGCTACCACTATTCTGGGAAGCTGCATGCACTTAATAACAGCTAGTAATAACAATAAGTACAGCTTCCTTCACAGTCTGTTAAATCACCACTATATATATATATATATATATATATATATATATATATATATATATATATATATATATATATATATATATATATATATATATATATATATATTAGGAATGACTTGCAGTTCCTCCCATATGCAATTTGAACTGACCCACCATGTACTGGTGGGTGATATTGAGTTTTTCACAGAAGTGGCAAAGAAATGTCTACAATACAACATGGTGATATGGATCCAGCTCCACTGTTCTGTAGAGATGACAAGTCACTGCTGCTGAGGAAAGAAAGAAGTTTATTTATTGCGGTCTCTCATCATTCTAGCATTGCATCAGCACTTCAGCTGTTGATTTGCGAACTTGACAAGCAGGGAGTGCAGCAGCTTGCCCATATTACAGATTTTCTTTTTAGAGGGCACAGTCATCCAAGCAGGAGCTGGCTGACACTTCTGAAGCTCGGTGTCCCAACTGATGTCTTTATATAAGAGTGCTAGAAAGATTAAAGTCAGAAGAGTGTTCTCTGAGCGCCAGGGAGAGTTAGCTGTTTCAACACAGGCAAATTACAAAGGCATGGATTGTTTATGCTCTAAGTCAAGATGTCTTAAATTCTGAGGAATCTGGTCGTGGACAAGTATGCTTTCTGTGAAGACACTTACATTTAGATACACTGTGTGCACAATTATTAGGCAAGTCTTATTTTTGAGGATTATTTTTATTAATGACCAACTACAGTGCTCTCGGTTAATCCAAAATGTTAATAGACCTCAAACATGACTGTTTAAGAAAAATAAAGTGAAGCTAAATGAAAAACACACATTTTCCCATCTCACTTTTTTGTTTTCATTTGTTCAAGTGAGAATTATAAACAAACAACTCAAAGCTTTCCAAGGAACATTTCTGAGAAATAAAAAAAAATTTGTGACCAATATAGCCACGCTTCTTTTCAATAACAGTGATAAGCCTTCCATTCATGGAATATGCCAGTTTCTTGATCTGTTGATGATCAACTTTTTGTGCAGCAGCAACCACAGCCTCCCAGACCCTGTTCAGAGAGGTGTACGGTTTTCCTTCACTGTAAATCTCCCGTTTAAGAATTGCCCATAAGTTCTCAGTTGGGTTCAGGTCAGGAGAGGAAGGGGGCCATGTCATAGGTTTTTCATCTTTAACGCCTTTACTGGCGAGCCATGCAGAGGAGTACTTGGATGCATGTGACGGAGCATTGTCCTGCATAAAAATCATTGTCTTTTTGAAAGATGCAGGTTCTTCCTGTACCACTGCTTAAAGAAAGTGTATTCTGAAAACTGGCAGTAGGCTTGGGAGTTGATTTTGAGCCCATCTTCAATCTGAAAAGGTCCAACCACCTCATCTTTAATAATACCAGCCCGTACCAGTGTCTTGTTCAGTGGTGGTCAGGTTTCAGCCTTCCTTACCTTGGCCATGTCTCTGAGCGCTGAACATCTTGTACCTCTTGGTACTCCAGGTAGGTTGCAGTTCTGGAATATGACAGAACTGGAAGATAATGGGTTCCTGGTAGCTTCATGCTTGATTCTTCTCAAATCCTTGGCAGTTAATTTGCGTCTTTTTTTCTCAACACGTTTCTTGCGACCCTGTTGACTATTTGCAACAAAACCTTTGATGGTTCTGTGATCACGCCCCAATATCTTAGCAATTTCAAGAGTTCTGCATCCCTCTGAGAGACTTTTGGTCATTTTTAACTTTTCAGAGTCAGTTCAATCTCTTTTTTTGGCCCATTTTGCCTAAAGAAAAAAGCTGCCTAATAATTATGCGCACCTTGATATAGGGTGTTGACCTCCTTAGGCCACACCCTCCCTTATTATACAGTTACCCATCACCTGCTATGCTTAAATCCATTAAGCATTCAAGTTTATCCAGTTTGGAGTTAGAAAATATGCCTAAAATGATAATATGGTCAAAATACTCACTTGCCTAATAATTGTGCACACAGTGTACAAACCAGGTGTTACATGGTTTTGTGTAGAATGCAGGAGGACTTTTTCCTTTTTAGTTGCCCCTTTTAAGAACAAAATGGGCTGTATTTTAAGAGAAAAGTGGAAACTATTACACTTTGTCAGTAGACATTTAAGCTAAATTGCACATTTGGATATAAGTTTTTCCAACTAATTATTTGTTCAACTAACAAGAATTTGCCCAAATCTAAACCAATATTATTTATTTGATTCACAGCCCACATTGCAGCATTAAAAAATCATATTAAAAAGGAATTAATAAACAGACTAATATACATAATGTAACACCTATGCTAATCACTGTGTGGTTTTGTGAGGTTTTTAGGCAGCAAGGTGAGGTGAGCTTGTACTTCACATGCAAACTTTATTTCAGTATGGGAAATCCTCATGGAATCTCTTCAAAGACAAACCTGAGAGAGTGGCGGTGAAGCCTGTAAAAAATATAGATGGCAGGCGATGCATGTAAATCTCAATGCGGAAATGATGCAAGTGGCTGTTAATAGCTCTCAGACCCGAAAGGGTCACGCCCTTCCACTTTTCTTTGAACTAGAACTACCAGCTGTAAAACTTGCTTGATCAAGCCTTTTCATAAAATAAAGTAAATGTCAGCAAGGGACTCTTTAAGGGCCACCAGGAATATTCTGAGCTTACCATAGAATATGATGTACCTGGTAGAAGACGCTGATTCAAGAAACATTTTACTAGCAGCAAAAACAGCTTTATTTGCAAGCTCAACACTTAAGGTATTGCTGAAGTGTCAAACAAAGGGGAGTTGGCTATGCAATTTGCATAAAAATGGAAAATGGAAATGAGTTTCATCCTCAAACTATCAATTTGGAATTATAATGAAAAAAATTAATGTGTCCCAAGATTCTTACAGCTCATCACAACTCATTACTGCACTCCATAACAGTGAGTAAAGAGGCTGCTGGTAGCTGGAGTGCTCCACACTGGCTAAACTGTAGCATAGAATGGAAAGTGTGCATCTGTGTCCCATTTTAATGTTCTCTGCAATTAAATTGGGATCCTAGGTGCAAGGCAGAATATAGATTGTGCTTTGGGCCCACATTCACTTCAGCAAAGGTAAAATTAGACTCCAAAAAGGCGTTTCAGACCAAACAGAAAATGATTCTGGACTATTCATGGCTTTTTCTCCTGACTGCAGTTAGAGTGCAAGAAAGCATCATGTACTCACTGATACCATTTGAATGAAATAGTGCATGCAGTTCCTTTAAGCGCTGCCAGAATCAGGCCCAGTAATTGGCCCTCAGCCATTTACTCATTGTGGAATCTGTCCTTGAGCCTTTTGAGCTCACCTAGTACAAATATTTTGATAGAGAAACTCTCTGTGTTCAGAGAAAACTTGGTGTTCAGAGACTGATGGGAATACAACACCCCTGCCTTTCTCATTAAAACAGATCCATGTTTCCTAGTCCTGGCCTAGGAAAAAAACACTGAGCTCAAACACACATGACAAAGGAAGGAGACTATATCTGTGGAATAAAGGGGTACAGCAGTTTACAGAACTTCTGTGCCCCTTTGTACTGGCGAATCAGCAAATGAGGTAGAGAGAAAGTTCAGTATAATGCTCACTCTACCATTTTAGAATCATCTCTGTGCTAATATATATTTTTGGGAAAACCAGGGCAACGGTTATATAATAAACAAAACTTAAACGGTAACTTTGCAGGAGAAAGAAAAACATTCATTCAAAGTGGACATAGCGAAAATAGAAATATAAGATTGTCGCGTGACAGCAATGATGAACGTAATATCCCTGAACATTTTTTTTATAGATATGGTGTGACATGTTTAATAACTAAAAATAATACACCCATATGACCACACATCAGTGATATCAGATACTGTTTTGCTACAAAGTAGTACTTCAGCTCCTGCTGTGGGAAAAGCTAATGCACTGCAAATCGCGGCTTACTGCTTTAGAATATCACGACAAAGATAAAACATGACACGCACAATCTATAAGCTCAATTTGGCCAGGGTAAAAATTCAATTTGCCTAATTAGTTGTGACATTTATCTGTATGTTTACTTACTTACACACACACACACGAACACACACACACACGGTCCATTCATCATTAAATCTTGACAGGGTGAAAAAAAGACATAATTCGGGATACAAAGTTTTGTTACAACAAAGTCAGTATACTTTTTAGTGACTTCCTAGCATCATTTTCCAGTAAAGTACTTTGGAAACTAAGTGGCTTTACAAGGGTTGTTTGCTATTGCTTAACCTTTACAAAATAACTTAGGCCACGTTTACACAGCAGGTACAAGTGGCCCAAATCAGATTTTCTCACCAAATCCGATTTTTTTTGATTGCCTGTTCACACTATCTTTTAAATGTGATCTGTTTGTGACATCAGTCTGAACAGATCAGCTCCTAAACCAACCCGCATGCGCAAAAGAGCAATACTTCACGTGGCTCGTCCAGAGGTAAACAGTCATGTCTACCAGCGAAAACTAGTCACTCCCGGTTTCGTCTTCGCCAGCGTCACAGGAGCGGTTATGCAGTTCCAGTGGTTAACAGCTGGGCTCATCACCCGCAGTGTGGTCGAGCTCACCGTGAAAAGGCCACGTTATTCGGCCACTTATTTGGTTCGTGTCCTCGGCTTCTTTAAACAGTCTTCTGACTCTTTCTATTTTTTGGTATAGAATCATCAGCCTAAATGTTTATGAGTCTCAGCAGCGCGAAATGACGACAAATGTGGAATTGGAATGATGTAAAAGCCGCATGAATTCCGAACTGCCTGTTCAGACTGAGCCGCATTGCCGCAGATCGGATACGGATCGGAATTCGGCACCACGTGTGAAAGCATTTCAAATCGGAACTGAAGATGTCTGTACCAATAAATTAGAGGAGACTCATGGAAGCCGCTCCGGATTTCGTACGAAGCGGCCGAGCACGGCTGGAAGAGACCGAGGCTGCAGCGTCAGAGAACAGTTTAAAGAACCCGACCACACAAACCAGAGAAGTGGCCGCGGCAGAATAACGTGCCCCTCTTTGCGGCGAGCTCAACCACACTGTGGCTGAAGAGCCCGGCCACTGTAACTTCATAATCGCTCCTGTGATGCTGGCGAAGACCAAACTGAAGCTCTGGGAGTGACTGGCCGTCATGACCGTTTACCTCTGGATGAGCCGCCTCCTGAAGTATTGCTCTTTCGCGCATGCGGGTCAGTTTAGGAGCTGATCTGTTCAGACTGATGTCTCATACAGGTCACATTTAGAAGATATTGTGAACATCCATCGATCCATTTTCTAAGCCGCTTCTCCCTCAGGGTCGTGGGGGATGCTGGAGCCTATCCCAGCGGTCATTGGGCAGAAGGCAGGATACACCCTGGACAGGTCGCTGTCCATCTGGCAGACAGACACAGACAGACAGACACTCACACCCGGGGGCAGTTCAGCATGTCCAATTGGCCTGACTGCATGTCTTTGTGCTGTGGGAGGAAACCAGAGAACCCGGAGGAAACCTACGCAGACACGGGGAGAACATGCAAACTCCACACAGAGAGGACCCCGGTCACCTGGCCAGGGAATTGAACCCAGGCCCTCCTCGGTGTGAGGCGACAGTGCTACCCACCGCGCCACCGTGCCGCCCGCATTGTGAACACCCAGACAAGAAAATCTGATTACTCAACCACTAATACAACCAATAGTAACAACAGTGGCAATCAGGTTAATTTTTCATGACAGCTGCATAAGAGACAGAGAGAGAAAATCATTTCTCTTTACCCTCATTCCCTGCTTTCTGAACAGCAGGATGTAGCTAATCTGAATTTCAATTCAGTCTTACCTCTGCTCTATTTAGGCACAACAGATGAGTCTCCTTTAATAATGCCATGTGTAATATGCCATGACATATTCAGCATGTAGCAAAGATAATGGAATCAATTCCCTCTTCTCCCCTAAAATCAGTGCTACACAGACAAGATCTTTTTGAGTGGAATATTTATATCATCCTCAATGTCTTCCTTTGAACCAAACATCAAAAAAAGAAGGGAATAAGAGAAGGGAATAAAAATACCGTAACAAAGCCAGTCATCAATCAAACGCTGCACTGAGTCCCTTTCGATTATATTTGGAGGCATAGACTCACTCTTAGGTTTATATTCAACATGATGACAGTGATCCAAGTCATTTATTTAGTCTCTTTTGGTGTCTGCTGAGAGACAAAGCTGCTGGGTAGCTGTGGGGTGAAATGGGTCATAAGAAGGCCTTGTTTGCAGTTTTTTAGAATTGGGATTATT
This sequence comes from Pygocentrus nattereri, assembly GCF_015220715.1. NCBI lineage: Eukaryota > Metazoa > Chordata > Actinopteri > Characiformes > Serrasalmidae > Pygocentrus > Pygocentrus nattereri. Next base: position 30,535,699 of record NC_051217.1, on the reverse strand, counting down.
TATTTATTTGGGCTCCAGCACCCCCCGCGATCCAGAAGGAGAAGTGGCTTGGAGGTTGTGTGTGTGTGTGTGTGTGTGTGTGTTTGTTTTTAATTTTCCATCTTCTGCCGACTACCGACTGAACTCCATCAGCAACACGTATGGGTAGCTGATCTAATAAAGATCGAAAAATCAAGCCTCCCAGATGATGCAACAGCAGATGCTGTTATGTGAGCGGCACAGTACTACTAGTTCTAGTGATGTTTAGGAAAAACATACTAGTTTTGAGGAATAACGTTTTTGAACACTTCAGAAATATCAGAGTTTCTCCACGAATGGCTTCTGAAATGTGATCAGGGCGCATACTCCTCAAGCTTCTCTGGGTAGGAGAGCTGATCTGAAATCTCCTACTGTCTTTATTTAGGATGATGTTGAAGATCTGTCCAAGATCAGAAGAAATCTGGTCCTAGACCAGCACGCCTGCTTTAAGGAGCTCAATGAATACATACTCTGATCTGCATCAGTTATTCATCTAAAACACAATCAATGGCACATCTGTCACCACGACTTTCTGAGATTGGGGTTAAAAATAGCAGCCACAGAAATTTGTGTTATACATTGGTATAATAAATTTCATTTATTCAGGAGCAAAATGTAAACACGGTGAAGTCTTTTTATTTACCACACATGAAAAAGACTGGGATATGTGCATATGCTATGTGACTCAAATTTCCTCTCTTTGACAGAACTGAAAACTAATGAACAGTGAAAAAGAAGTTTAGATACCATTACCCTTTAGCAAGGTCTGGCAGTATCCTTCTTAGTGATTTTAACATGGAAATTTTGGTGCACCCCAAGACTAAAATACAGTCAAGCCCAAAATTATCCATATGTATGCCAAATTTTAATTCATAGTGAATTTTTACTTGAGCAGTAGGCTTCCTCTGGCTGAAAATTACATATACAAATAAAAAAATGGCAAGACATTGTGCTAGAGATGTTAAAGATAAATTGTAACTCTCTCTTTTTTTTTTTTTTTTTACTAAAAATGGCATGAAGTTATCCATAACCTGTTGAAACTGTTACACCTTTTTGAGAAAATGCAAGCTTCTGTACATTCTAAACAGTCTTGTTAATTTCTACCATGTTCTAGAGCTTTGTAATCAGCTATACATTGAGAACAACTGATGCAGTAGTTCTCTAATCAGTTACTAGGCAATTGCAAGTCATGGCTAAAATCAAAGCCCTTTGGGAGGACCTCCAATTGCGCTTTATGGCTCCTCATAAGAGGAGGAAAGGCCATAAAGCCATATTCAAGTGCCAGTGACCACAGTGCAAAACATAATCAGATAGTACAAGGAGTTTCACCCTGTAGAAAATCTCAAAGGTCATGGTAGGAAGCCAAAACTGACTCCTGTGCTGGAAAGAGGTCCAGGGATCACCATCAATGCCATCCTGATGAATCTGAGCAATATCTTAAGGCAGACACTCCAGCGAACACTGTGCAAAGCTGGTCTCCATGGATGCTGACCAAGAAAGACTCCGCTTCTTCAAGACAGGCATAGAAAAGCTCACCTAGTCTTTGCCAAAAGCTCACCTAGACAAAGAAAAGCATCTTCGGGAGAAATGAGGACTACATTAAGACTCTGGGGGAAAACATCAGGCAGTCTGCTGAAAAACTTGGAATTGGGCAGCACTGGGAACAATATACCAGAGTGAAGTCAAGGAAGCCTACCAACCTCAAAGGAGATTGTCACAAAAGAGGCGTAGGGCAGAATCCCAGTGGAGACATATAAAAAGCTTGTTAGCATTTATAAGAACCGGTTGATTGCTGTGGTGGTAAACAAATGTAAAAAAATGCAGAAATGTAGAAAAACAAACACAGAAAATACTTTTTCATTTATATCTCTAGCACAATGTCTTGCCTTTTTTCACTTGTTTATGTCATTTCCAGCCAGAAGAAAGCTATTGGTCAAAAAATTCACTTTAAATCAAAATTTGGCAGGAGTATGAATAATTTTGGGCCTAACTGTACAGGGTAAGTGCTGAGGAAATACTGAGTTCAATAAAAATGCAACAACAAATCATGTGAAATATTGCACTTTTTTCTTATTTAATTTTGATTCATTTGTTTAAAACTGTTGCTTACCATATCATAGTCAACAGGTCAGAATGTACAAAATCCTCTTTTGAGACCCAACCCAGTAACGGTTATAAATCGAGTTCACTCCAAAAGTTTGCCTGTCATTTGTGTTCTACTGGCTCCATAAGGTGCATAGTGCTTGGATCCCGATGATTGCCACTTGTAATAATTGTTACAAGAAACCACCAAAATCAACATGTTCTTTATTTATTCATGATGAAAATGAAATGTTTGCAGATTGTGTTGATTTTTAACAATGACAATTTACATACTTAACATTTTTGCCTACCATTCCAAGGCAACAATTTATGCAAAAATGAACCCACTGCTCACTAAATGCAGCCCCAGTGATATTATCTCGGTAGTGGTTGGTCCATAAAGATTAAATACTATATCTGATGTGCTGCCATTGCCCCTTGACAAATTTAAAAACTCTTCAAACCTACACGATTTCACATAGCAGTAATCTCAGTTAGCCACACAATTGAGGAGATGAGAGCTAAGGAGAACTAATCCAATTGGACAGTCGTAACTTTTGCCATTGTTCAGCTTACTGAGAAATCCTGCTTGCCCACCTGGATGGCTGCAGTCCAGCTCAGTTTGGTGCCTTTGCTGCTCTAGCACACATACTAAACCAGGTAATTATCTTGATGAGTTCAATCTGGTGTGTTTGAATAGGGAATTCACCTAAGTGAATTGATTGGACTTTGGACAAGAGTTGTCCAGTCGGAGGGTAAAAGAATTTTACTCTCTGACTGGAAACATATATTTATTATAAACAGTGCAAGTATACATATTCATGTGTTGTATAGCGCACCTTGTAATTCAACACCTTGAGGCAATTTTGTCAAATCGCTGAGTATTCTCCCTGCCATAACACACCTGACTCAGCTCTTTCAGAACTTCATAATCAGCTTCTGCAAGGAAAACAGTAAAACTCTGGCACTCTACTGGGACTGGATTTTGAAGCACACTGCCTTAAGGCCTGAAGTCCGATGGGACTACATAACTGCTGTATGGAAGAATCTTTGGTGTCTGGGATTACATAAAATAAATATATATTTGTTGTTTTTTTCACATGCCAGAGAAAGCAGCCCCCTGAGAAATTAGACCCTACAATCAATCTTCAAATTAATTATGTGCGGTGTGATGCACCAGTCTTGTGACTGACTGATCCCAATGAGAAACAAAGTGAAACAGAGAAACAAAGGCCCACACACAAAGGAACATATTTGTCCTCAAGTGTCCTGTGGTACTCGATACTGAGGAAGCCTCTGGACTTAGAAAAGTATGAGAAAGGTCTTTTGGATGATACAAGTGGTGGTGGGTGGTATCTGTGTAATGGTACCTCACTTTTAGTGTTTTTGATAGCCTACTCTGACAGTTTATTTGTACCTGTAATCAGTGTCCATTTTATCAGGTACAACTACCAACTCATTGCAACTAAAGACATTATAAAGGAGGAGGAGACAATTCACTTCTTAAAATGTGAATGGGATAGCCTGTAACACTTTATATGGTGACAGCATTACAGTCTCACCCTTAAATATAACAGCAAAGATGCATGATGAGATTGGAATCATATTGGACAGACAGTTTAGATTTGTTTACGTTTGACCGATATGTCAAACTACTATTTGATGATGTATTTATTGTTCTCTGGGAAAGCACAATGTTTAAGTGACACTGACCAACTGTACAAAAATATCAACATTTTATTCATTTTACTGGATTTGTCCCTCCCCCTTACAATTAAATGTAATATATACATAAATAATATGCTAATTTAGAAAAAGTAGCTCTAAAAAGCACATCTTTGGGCATTATTTGAGCCAGACACCATAAATTACATATTCGATTGAGATTTTACCAGTTCAAATATGTTTATGAAACTTTAGCTTGGCTATCAGCTTCAAGTTTTTAGGTCACGCCCCATTCGACTAGACAGGAGCCTGATCTGGTTTCACTGGGAATGACTGCATGCAGACTTTGCTGTAGTCCATCTTGTGCAGTACAAATGATCAGCTACCATCTAACCTGTCACTGCTACCCTCTAACATGTCATGACGATGTTCATATCGCTGCTGCGCTATATGACAGCACATTCTCACTAGATTGAAAAGGAAAAATTGGCAAAAATCTTTTGTGATGCCAGTGTATCTGACTTGTGTTGAAATAATTACTATCATCATCTTCATAAACTGCTTTATGCAGCTAGGGTTGCAGTTGCAATAGGGAAAGCAGACACATTCAGATGACCCTGTCCCCCTCAGCTTCCTCCAGCTCATATCTGGGGGATCCCAACTTGGACATATAATCCCTGCAGTGGGTCGTAGGATGACATTGGGGTCTTGTCCCAGTTGGCCGTGCCTGGTAACACTCCAACGGTAGGCAGCCGGAGGGCAGCCTAATCAGATGCCTGAACCACTTCAACTGGCTCCTTTGAACAAGAAGAAGTAGCAGCTACTTGGAGCTCCTCCTGGATGACTGAGCTCCTTGCCATATCAACCAGTGCAGTCCACCAACCTGTGAAGAACACTCACTTCCTCTCAGTTTTTCGGTCATTACCCAAAGCTCTTGATATGGGTGAGGGTGGGGATGTAAACAGCCTGGTAAACAGAGAGCTTTGCCTTATGACTTTGTATCTCAATGTAATTACTTATTTTCTTAAAATATTGACTTGGATGTCAAAAAAAACTTTTTAAAAATATAATAACTAATTTTGTGATTGTACGCTAGAGTTTGAATGACTCAAGATCATGAGAAAATAAGTCAGCATTTTGGGAAAATAAGTCATTTTAAAAGTCAATATTTTGAGAAAGTTCCAAATTATTTTGAGATATCAAGTGAAAGTCACATTATAAGTCATTATTTTGAGAAACTAAGTAAATATTTTAACAAAATGTCATTATCTTGAGTTAGGAAGTCACAGTTTTGACATTGTCAGGAGCAGCAAAGGAGAAAAAAATAACATTGCCAACAGTTTCTTCCCTTTCTGGGGGCAATGGGCATTAATAGTGTTGAGAATGGTCCTCCACCTATAATAATGTAAGTGGTGGTCCTATGGTGGTCTGTTTTTATTGATGGTTGGCATAGAGGGCTGATAAATTGCGCAGTGACAGAAGGGCTGCAGTCAGTATTTGGAAACCTGCAAACCTACCTACAAGGTACATGTCCCTGATAAAATAACCAATGAGTGTAGACACAAGGTGGGTGAACCTATAAACTGGCTAATGTATTGACAAATGTGGGTAAAAAAAAAAAAAGACAGAACACTTCCACAGTTGGTAACAGGATGTCTGAGGGTTTAACAGCTGGTGTCAGTAGTCAAGTTTCTCGAGAATGCTGATCTCAGTTCAGGTTCTCCCCCTCCCTCGTCGGCATTGGTGCGCAGTGCAGAGAAGAGTCCACAGCAGTATAACATCTCAGCAAATTCAGGCCCTGAGTCTTGATTAGCTCTGGTCTTCCTCTTAAAATCCTGGACCATGCCTTTGCTCCACCTGACAACCCCCCACTCCCTACAGGACTCAACTAGGTTCTTCTGTCAGCACTGTAAGGGAGAGTCTATGCCAAAGGAAACAGGCAGCTGATTTAACTTACAAGCCAGACACACTTTGTTCATCTGTCTTTTTAAATAGACACTCTTTCATCTCACTGTAAAGGTGCATTTGGTGGAATGGATTTCTTCTACAGTGACTTTTCAAAGACATGATATCTTTAAAATGTACACAACTGAATAGGCACCCTGGCAGCATTGTAAAAGTTAACCTTGTAGGCTGTGTAACTCCAGAGTTTTCATTTGTATGTTGATTTGAAAACCACTGTGTGGGTGTGAGAGCAAACAAATTTTCTTATGTAAAGACCCTTTAAAAAGATATTTAATGTACCCTGAATCAGTCAGAGAGAGATTGGAAAAATCTCATTTTTGAACCCTGAAATAACATAATACAGCCATGTTTTCAGCTTTAGATAACATGTAGCCGGTAAGTAATCTGATGGTGAGAATTCCTGTTGTTTTGGCTCTGCACTCCAACATGTTGCATTTGAAGATGCTGCTTTTTATCTCCTTGCATATTCATAAGTCGAATGAATATGAGGCTAAAGTACAGAATGTTAGCTTGTATTGTCAGGTAATATTTTTCATAAAGGTTAAACCATGTTGAAAAACTACTGCTTTATTGATGTCAACAATTATTTCGACACAATAAAAACACTGAGAAATGTTGACTTTTAGCTCACCTATGAACACAAAAATCCAGGTTGCTTCTGCTTTTGTCTTGCAGGGTGTAGCGGCCAGTTAAACGGGCTCTTAAACAGTGCTCTGTCTTTTAAGAGGGTAAGAGAAGAGTAGTGCCACTGTGAAGAAGGATCTGGACAAAGGTAAGGAAAAAACTGAAAACATGAAAGCTTAAAGTGAAAGATGAGAAAAAAAAAACAGCAAACTTAAGAATCTAAACCAAAGCAGGCTGGAAAAAAGGTTAACAGTACATGTATGTCTTACCTTTGATGACTTGATGCATTGAAGTGAGGTTAACATTAGCTTTGACACAGACCATTTCAAATTCACAAAGTGACTTGGTTTCAGCTTTGAATGGGTAGAAAATTACATTCTACTGAGACAGAATCTCACTTCTATATGTCCACAGTTACATCTTTTAACTGCAACTGGAGCTTCAAATTCAAACACTGGCATGCTGATAATGTACAAAAGGCTTCAGGCAATCGTTGCTTAGCTTGACAGAGAGCCTAATACAACAATGACGGCACTCACAGAAAACAAATTAAATTAATTTCATTATCTTAAAAATGTTCTTTACTGATTTGATGAGTAGGCCTGCAATCTAATCTTGGTAGGTCCAGGCCTACCTGTGGCTTCATCCCTGCCTTTGATTTTTACAGTATACCTTATTGTTGAATACAGCTCATATTCCAATGCAGGTAAATCATGCCATAATGATGCTGCAAATCAGAATTGAGTGACTCACTGGAGCTTCCTCATTTGTTCTTGATTGATGTAGCTGCCAACAGCAGGAGCAAGATGAATTCTGATGGGCTCATCTAAACTGCTAAGATCCAACCAAATGCCTCAAAAATGGCACCTCAACTTGCAGCAAAACCCAATGATATACTACTCTATCAACAATGACAGTTTTTTAAAGCTAAAAAGTGTGACGCCAATCATGCAACCTGAACCCCACTGAAGATGGCTACATTGGGAAGATTCCCTGATTCTCAACTTCAGGCTGTTCATCTCTAAAATACATTCTTTACATATTCATTTTCCAATTTAAGCTAGGGCAGCTTTCTTACTCCGCCATGAGTCAGTATGTAAGACTTTTGGTGTACACAGTTTTCAGTGATAGTGTAGTAAACCTATTCATTTGAAAACATGTCACAAGGCCTAAGGCAGCTCAAAGACTGGGCACAGTCCACTGCAGATGCAAAAATTAGATGAACAAATATTCCTTGAATATGCGATAAGTAAATAAACAAAGTAAAGACGTCTCAGCCAAAACCCTGCCTCCATATTTAAAATAATTAATACCAAAATGAGCAAAAATATTACTGTTCAGAAAATAATGCTAATAAGGCTATTGCACATTAATTAGGAATTTTATCAACAATAATTTTGTTTACATCTTTTTTTTTCCAGCAGTGTTCAAAGTACATAAACAAACAAGCTGTTAATTAAAGTTATTTTTCTGGTCTGTTTTTCTTTTCATAGTGCAGGTGAGAGCTCCAAAGACACCCAGGAGCCTCATGAGATCATGATGACACTGTTGGTTCTGGCATTAGAGGCAACCTGCTCCTACTGCTTTAGCTCTTAAACAAATCAAATGGCATAGAGCCAAGCAAGGTTCTAACAAGCCCTCGAACACTTGTCTTGCCATTTCCCCTTCTGCATATTTTAACACACAATTACCAATCACTGTTTATTTGGAGTTCCCACTTTGGCTGGAGTCATTTGCTGTGTTGGCTCCAGTAACAACAAAATGTTTGGCTTTACAATTCTTTTAGAAATGCTCTTTTCTAGTTTGGTAATTGGTTTCTAGTTTTGCAGTCTTCCACACATTAACTGAGATCTTCTTTGGTCTTTGGTTTGAGAAACCAAGTAGCAGTTATCTTTTATTCCCTCCAATCTCTTGAGAAACTGGGCAAGTCTTCACATTTACAAATATGCTGCAGCAGTTTTTCAGAGGCATCCTGTGTATATTACAGTTGCTAGGCTGGGAAGGATAAAACTGGGTGAACCATTTTTCTACAGCTCTATCCTGAGACAGGCCAGAGCTGCAGCTCTACCTATTTAAGATTACCAAAGACGGATGTTTGCTGGTTGTGGGTGAAACAGCTAAACAACATTTCCCTGAATTTGTATTTGACCATCTATTTTTTTCCAAACAGACAGCATAACACCAATTTTGTTTTCAGGGCCCACCCAGAATTTTGATTTTGAGACATTTAGGTTGTCCAAAAGGTTAATTAGAGCCCATGTGTCAAACACAAGGCCCATGGGCCAAGACAAACCCATGACAGTCCTATTTGACCAGTGAAATTACTTTCTTTATCATTATTAGCCTGTTTCACCCTGAGATGCATTACAGTCCCCAGCATGCGCAACAACATTGTCTGCGTTCTGACCTACAACAACAGTGGTTACACAAAACGAAAAGTGCCTGGTGTCTAGTTTAAGCAAATAGGCAGTTATTTTTATTGAGAATTTGTTTTGAATAAGTATTTAATGCCTATTTTGCAGTTTTGGCATATTTTGAATAAACAATGACCCGTTCAGGTCATGGCAGAATGTTATGTAATAATGGGCCACAGATTTGCTGAGATTTTTAAATATAGCACTTTTAGTGGTTTGACTCCTCTGAATTAGAGGGTACCAGACTGCAGGGCCCCCTGTATTTTGCACCTTCGAAGCTGAACTGATACAAACAAAACCGTGGTCCAGAAACTGCAGACTGACCTGGACCATGAAATGGGTGAACTATTATAAATCTATGAGGGAGACTCTTGACTAATGATTTACATTTACGGCATTTGCCTGACGCTCTTATCCAGAGCAACTTACAGTTTGATCATTTTACACAAGTAGGCGAAGGTAGTGTTAGGAATCTTGCCCAAGGACTCATTGGTATAGTGTAGGGTGCTTACCCAGGTGGGGGATTGAACCCTAGTCTACAGTGTAGAAGGCAGAGGTGTTAACCACTACACTAACCAACCATTTACATTCTTACACTTAGAGCAGGGGTGTCCAATCTATCTTATCCATAAAGGGCCGGTATGGCTGCAGGTTTTTATTCCAACAGTGCAGGAGCACACGCAATCAACATGCTTAAACTGATTAAACAAGTGGAATCATGTGAGCTAAAGCTTGTTTGACATGAAAACCTGCAGCCACACTGGCCCTTTGCGGATAAGATTGGACACCCTTGACTTAGAGGGAGTATTTGAATGACACTGATCATAGAACAACTGTTAAAACAGAGGTCATTCCCTGTGGCAGTAGCCACTTCACTCAAGATTAAAACAGAGGAAACAGCCCTTGTGATTTAATGGAGATGTGCACACAAGCATCTAAAATGTTCTAATCTCAGAGAGAACTGAAGCAGGTTCAGTGGATTCACATTAATGAAACTCTTTCCTCCATGCATCATTTGAGATATTTCACAAGTGGATAATGGATAAAATAAGCGAATGTAAAGTAGAGCTGTTAGATGACTTTCAAGCTCTTTGTCACTCTTACCTGTGTAAGCCAGAGCTCTTTAAACAGATTCATCTCTGTCAGGGTCTCTGCTGCAAGCAAGGCGGAATGCTGAAATTCTGTGAACATTTGGCGGAACATATTGGCCTGTAGTGGAAGAATTAGCTTCTGAAAAAGAGAATGTGACAAATTATAAAGGTGTTTCTGCTGCAGACCTCATCGGGAAACGTTCTCCAAGGGAGAGAGGTGAGAGCACAGCTCTTATGTCATCATGGGGTTATCTGCATTTCATGCTTATTCATGAAAACTCCTTCTCTTAGTGGCCAAGCCAGGCATATATGATGCCTGGAGCAAGTACATTTGGCAGACTCTAGAGCCTTCTCCCCCAGCTCCCTCAGAGAGAAAGATGCTTTATTGGTCATTGTGTTTTGAGCTTGGCTCATGGGAATACACAGTTCAGCTGAGCTGGAAACAAACAGCTTGGGAACAAAACTCACGGGTGAAATGGCCACATCAATACACAATGGAAGCATTGACTGTGCCAACAGAGGACAAGCATTACAGAGAAGACAGACTGTCTCAATTCCAGCACTAAGCACGATATTCTGACACTACACACTATGGACTTCACTAGCTACGGCTGGATTTTTGTTGGGTGGTATCCTCTCAAATCAAACATGACAAATTACTGCATTCTCACATGAATCACACCTAGGTTAACAGTTAGGTAACAGTGATGGGGAGATGTGATTGGATATCAGAAAAAACTGATAAGTAATTCAATGGTGATGCTTCAAAAGCATAATTACTAATTTAAATTTAAACGGCTTGCTGAAAAATATTATCACATGCTGAAAAAGGTAAAACTGGCTCTTGTATGTGTTAAGAGTTGAATTTACCCATTTTAAAATGTACTTAAAGATTGGCATAATCATAAGTATCTCTTGCAGTAAATCAATAAAAGTCAATCAAGTCAAATAAAACATTCACTAGATTTGAGAAGCACACCTAAATAAATGCAGTCTGTTGTATATAAATAGCATATATCCAATTTTACTCACTTATTTTGAGTTTGAGAACAGGTCATTTCATGTATTCAAACTGGATATTTGGGTTGAAACTTAGTTTAGTCTGTTGCCATCAGCAGCTGTAAAGATTTTACTGGCTATAGCCTCCCTGTGGTCTCTGTGTTGTCTCTTCTCTTACGCTATCGGTTTATACTCATATGTTGGTGAATGTCCTAGTCTTGTTATGTTGGTTCTAAGAGTTCATTACTGTATTCTCTATTGATGAGCATGGCTCCAAACTGACTAGGCACTACAGTGACATCTTTCAAACCAACTCTAATAAGATCAATTAGACCAGCATAAGTTAACACTAGTAATTCAGGTTTGAGTCCAGTTGTCAATGTCACAGCAGGTTAAGTTTAGCTAATTTAGCTACGTTCAGCTACAGCACAGCAGTCTCAGTCTCAGACACCTTAGCTGTCCATCTAATCCTCCTGAGTTAGATATTATGACCAAGTTCTTAGAGGATACTTTTCGATCTACTCTAGTGTGACTCCATTAAAAAGGAAAATAGTACGGCAGAAAAAACTCGCCCCTTGGTACAACGATTACACTCGAGCTTTAAAACAGACTACCAGACAACAAGAGCGAAAAAGGCGCCTGACTAAACTAGAAGTGTTCCAGTCCACATGGAAGGAGAGCCTCATAGACTATAGAAGAGCACTTGCTACAGCACCCTCAGCCTATCTCTCCTCTCTCTTAAATAACAATAGGAATAATTTCTAAAATAACAGAGAACAAAACTGAACTCACTGAACCCCAGAAACCATTAGCTAATAGCACCAATGATTCTATGAATTTCTTTAGTGATAAAATTGAAAAAACGTAGGCATAAAATTTAGAATACATAATTAAACTCTACAAACCTGCTGCCCGTCTAAATCTTGAGAATATTATAATCACTGCAGAGAGGCTGGAATCATTTAACTTACTTTAAGAAAATTAACTAGTTAAAATAGTTTTTGCCGCAAAATCTTCTACTTGTATGTTATATCCGATTCCTACAGGTTTACTCAAGGAAATTTTGCCAGAAATAACCAAGCCTATTCTGTCAATAATAAACTGCTCTGTTAACCTTGGATACAACCAAAAAATCAAACTATTAGTAATTAGACCATTGATAAAGAAAGCTAAATAGACCTCTCAAATATCCCTTTTATATCTAAGATCTTGGAAAAAGCAGTAGCAAAACAATTAAGTTCCTATTTGTATAGGAATCATATACATGAAAAATTTCAGTCTGGTTTTAGGCCACATCATAGTACAGAGACAGCACTAGTCAAATTTGTAAATCTTTTTTTTTTTTTCTCTGACAAAGGAAATGTGTCTTTGCTAGTTCTCCTTGATCTTGCATTTGACACAATAGACCACGCTATCTTACTAGATAGACTAGAAAACCTTGTACCTTTCCTGGTTCAGGCTCTGCCCCACTGATCGCTATCAGTTTGTTAATGTAAACACGGAATCATCTGTCCTCACAAAAGTAAAGTATGGTGTTCCACAAGGCTCTGTTTTAGGACCTATATTATTCACAGTATATATGCTTCCATTGGGCACCATTATCAGTAAACACGGCATAAATTTCCACTGCTATGCCGATGACACTCTGTTATATATATCGAGCCAACCAGATGATAAAATGAAACTTAGCAAGATTGTGGACTGTATAAAAGACTGGATGTTGAGTAACTTTCTCCTACTTAACTCGGATAAAACAGAGGTCCTGCTTCTTGGTTCAAAAGCAGTTAGAAACAAATTGTCAAACTTAACAATTAAACTTAATTTCTCAGTTGCATCAAGCTCGTCTGTAAAAAAACCTTGGTGTCGTGACAGACCCTGATCTGTCCTTCGAGTCACAAATAACTAATATTATCAGAACAGCCTTACTGCATCGCCGCAATATTGCTAAATTAACAAATATATTATCTCTACAGGACGCAGAAAAGTTAGTTCATGCATTCATTACTTCAAGGCTAGATTCCGATAATGCCCTGCTGTCTGGATGTCCCAGCGAAAGCCTTAACAAGCTTCAGCTAATCCAGATCGCTGCAGCCAGAGTCCTCACAAGAACCAGAAAGTTTGACCATATCAGCCCAGTTTTATTAACTCTACGCTGGTTAACAGTTAAATATCGCATTGATTTATAATTTTTTTTATAAAAAAAGACTTATAAAGCTCTAAACGGACTGGCACCTCAGAACCTCAGTGAACTTCTCTCCTACAATGAACCACCACACCTACTTACATCACAAGGTGCTGGCTTACTACTGGTACCTAGAATTAATAAAGCTACATCAGGGGGGAGAGCGTTCTCATACAAAGCCCCCCAGCTCTGGAATAATCTTCCTGTTAATGTTTGGGTCTCAGACACAGCCTCAGTTTTTAAGTCTAGGCTAAAAACTTACTTTTGTAAGACATCCAAACTTACTTTTGTAAGTTTTTTGCATTTTTCTTTCCTTTCTTTGCCGAGTTGAACAGCTGCCCATCCTGTGCATCTGATGCTGTTGCCTCTTCTGCCTTGATCGGGTGCCACTGTTCGCCAGCCTTCTGGACCAGCTTGACCACCACTGAGCTTCTTGCTGTACAACACTCTGCAATCCTCACCCTCGGATGTCGCTGCTGCCGCTCCATAATCAAACAAATTAAATTAACCACTGCCCACCTGTTTTTCCTGCTTTGTACTATAATACTTTATACTAACAATGTTTTCTATCCGGTGTCGACGAGAGGAGGATGGGTTGCCCTTCTGAGTCTTGGTTCCTCTCAAGGTTTCTTCCTCTTGCCCTTAGGAAGTTTTTCCTTGCCACTGTCGCCACTGGCTTGAGCAACTTCAGACTCACCCATGACTGGTAAAATACACGATGAGATAGCTGACCTATCTCGGCCCATACATAGTCAACAAGGTGGATGTGCCTGAGCATCGCCAGTGCTCTGCTTCCATCTGAGAACAGTCTGTTCTCAGTCAGCGCTCTGAGCTGTTAACCCTAACCCTAACCCATGAATTACCACTGGTTGAGGAAAGTGTGAAGTGAGGTTTCAGTAAGAATATTGTTGTTTAAACCAGAGCAAATTACACAGTATTTCCCAAGCAGCTGAGGAAGACTGCATAAAATAATTCAATAAACAAGGCTGCAGCGTGGGAGTTAAGCCAAGAGCACTAGAAGTGACCTAACGGCTAGAAAGCGCCCAACTTTAAGAACAAAATGGCTCAAATGACATGCTGTGTTGTGGCAGCTGGAGTGCCCTACAGTTAAATAATGCAAACCACTATATATGATAATATATAACACAGCAGGTTGCTTTAGAGAGGTAGGAGGGAATACGCTGGGATTAGTGAGATGAGTTGATAGTGAGTTCTGAAATGAAAGAATTTGGGGTTCTCAGAATTCCAGCCACTGAATGACATTATTGGGGGCCTCAGTGAATAACGGACAAAAGTCCACCTACTAAAACACGGCCACCTACTAAGGTTTTGAGGGATCCTTTGAAACATCATGAAGCAGTGCTCAAGAACTCAGGGCATAATTTTGATATCATCTGTGAGAGTTAGTGGACTGATATGAAGTTGACCTGAGGAAAGGTAAACAGCCTCATATTATCACATCATAATTCCAGGGTTGCCAACTTTGATGAGGTGACAGGACCAAGATATCCAGGTTCCTTGCATCCCAAAGTGCATTTCCAGGGTTATGCTGTGAATGAATTTTCCCTTTCCAGGTGGTACATTTTATTTTCCCAGGAAGTATTAAGTGAAGTAATCCCATTACTACTTAGGAGAAGTAATCAATAATTTGTAACGGGTAACCTTTTTGATAAAGTACCCCATCATGTGAAATTAAAACCAGCAGGAGTTTAAAGTCAAACAAATTAGTAGTTGAGTTCAGGAATTTAGTACATTTTACACATGGAGCAGTAACAGAATGATGAGTGTGATCAGAGACACCTTGTGTGCTATTATTTAATATCAGTGCTTTTTATCTTTGATAAAATAGAGGCATTTTTGTGATTCCAAACAACTGACTTAACTGCAGGAGTAAATCTGGGTTTGATTGCTAAATCATCTTCCAATCTGTTTGCATGTTGACATCAAAGGACGCTCACATGATTTGTTCCTCTAAGGCACACAAAGAGCTGATGATGCCTGCGAGTTCAGCTGTGCGTGTGTAAGGCTCAGCTCAGCAGCATCGAGCCTTCTGAGGAAGAGTTCTACCAGTCATGGCACTGGATTCATTAACTAAAATACAAGCAGGGATGACAGACAGATATACACATAGGCGCCGCACTGGACGCTGGATCATGTGTTAGCTTTGCTGCCGTATTGGTCCAGGTAACTTATTATAAGTCTCGGAAGATTGAACTGAAAAGAAAAAGATGCTGGAGTCATGTGCAGCTCACAAATGTAGTCACACAATCCAAACTAGATCTCTCATATTTCACAGGTTAGACTGAACAGGTACTTTTGGTTGCATTTGACCATTATAACTTTATGTTAAGAGCTAACTAGTTGGCCACCAGAATCAGGCTACTAACTTATATTGGTGATAACATTAGAAATGCTAGCTATAAAAGCTGAGACTTTGGGAGGAATCATATAAGCTTTATTGCTCAGAATCAAGATTTTCATCCATGTTGGCTTGTGTGTGTGTGTATATATATATATATATATATATATATATATATATATATATATATATATATATATATATATATATATATATATATATATATATATGTGTGTGTGTGTGTGTGTACTTTTTTTTATTTTTTATTTATTTTTTTTTTTTAAGCTTATCTTTTTTTTTTTTACTTTTGCTAACTTATCTTACACTCCAGTATCCAGTACTGGCGCACTATCAAAGTAACTGCTGCATCATTTTAAGTGGAACTGAAAAGTCTAGTAAGAAACAAACTTCAGCCTCCTTATGCCAATGAA
Source organism: Pygocentrus nattereri (assembly GCF_015220715.1). Classification (NCBI taxonomy): domain Eukaryota; kingdom Metazoa; phylum Chordata; class Actinopteri; order Characiformes; family Serrasalmidae; genus Pygocentrus; species Pygocentrus nattereri. The sequence goes on along the minus strand of NC_051217.1, from coordinate 30,519,869 downwards.
TTGTTTTCCATCAGTAATTCAGTTCATGTGAGTGTAACGCTGATACACACTCACTTCTGCCGTGTCTAGTAGCAATTATAACCAACGATATTTGAAGTGCCTGAAGACAACTTTTTTTTTTTTGTATTCCATGTACATTATAAACCTTTCCCTATAAAACGACTAATTGAAATCGTTGAGAAATGTAAATATTATATTGCTTTTTATCCAGAGATTTCGCAGTTCCTCCATTTACTTGTATTTGTTTACGGGCCAGTCTTGCCTGTTCCAGTATAGTGGACACATTGATGTGTCACAGTAACGGGCCGAAGCAGCCAATGAGATGTCTATGTATGTGTGTAACATCATTTCAACAGCAAGACAACCGTTTTTATCCCTCTAGATGGGCTGTGGTGGACGTGGAAAGTTGAAATAGAGAAATAAGTTAAAGCACACCTGCCAAATTTGGGAAAATATCTAACATTAGTAACTTTAGCCTAACATTATGTAATTTGCAAGCTAGCTTGCTTGTTCACCAGGCATTTAAGTTGGCAAAGTAACCAAGTTATATTATCTGTGTGACATGTGACATTTCACAGTAATGGATTCATAATTTTTATTATTGCAGCCAAACTCATAACGGTAACGGGAGGAGCAGATCATGGGATGAAAGAGAGAGTGTACTTTGTGCCTTACAGTTAAATTAAACCTGGTGTCAGATGAGGACATTGAGTACAGCAGACCCTGTTGAATAACTTGATTATACAGGGGCAGTGACTGTGTGCCAAATGTTTTTTGTTAAGCACTACACTGTTGCACTATTCAAAATATTTTCTCAAAGCTGGCAGGTCAGTAAATTATCATAACTCATGCAGCACTTGTGTGTGTGAAAAACTCATTTTCCCTCATAACAATAACCGCTTAATAACAACAGTCCTGAAACCTGAGCATTTTCTAAAAAATAATTTATTTGCAGAATAAAATAAAAGTTATCTGCCATACAAAAAGTATATGAAAAGGATCCTACTTATGCTTATACTGCAGAGAGACCTTTATCAGTAAAACAAAAAGAGTGTGCTATTAAGCCTTACATAGGTTTTCAATGATGTACACTTTATATCAATCATATGACTAGTTTCATTCAAAAGGGATAACCTGTATGCATCAGTATCTGGCATCAAAATCTCTCAAGCAAAAAACAAAAATCCTCGTACCATGGCTTTTTTTTCCACATGCAGATGCAACAGACCTCAAAAGCTGCAGTGAGTCTGATTTCGTGTTTTATATCGTAAAGAATCTATTTCTTTTTTGCTCTTTTGTCTAGAAAAATGTCCTAAAAGTGGGGCTCACTCTAAAGCCTGGGGTCTGCCCTAGTTAGTGAAATTCCCCAGTAGTGAACTATTTGAGTATGTAGGGATCTCAGCAGAGACCTTGAGAAAGAGCTCAATATCTGATCCTTCTATCTTTTTTAGTTAGTTGATGCCATTAAGTGAACCACCTCATTGTCAAATGGATCATGCTGATTGGTCCTAAAAATGGCAAAAGAAATGACTCCCATTTGAGGGAAAGCTTAAATGATGTTAGATGAGCTTTTCTCAGATCAATTTGGATTAACTAGATAAGGACAGAGTTCACTTTCTGCCTGAAAACAAAAATTCAATCCGATAAATTCGAGTCCCTTTAGTCTTGCCTAACAGTCTCCTCTTATAATGAGATCTTGACCAAAATAGCTTCAATATCTGTGAAGTCAGATTTCTTTGGCCCCAGGGATGAGCCCTAGACAGCCCTGCCTGACCAAAATGTGAACAGAACAGCTCACAGTAGTGCTGTCATTTCGTTTAGTTTGAATGAGCAAGACTGCATGAACAGAGGTTCAGAATCACTGCCACTTTAAGACAAAGTCCTGCCTCTGCTTTCTCTCCTTTATGTCCATCTCATGCTTTCTTCTTTTTCCATATATTCATATACTCTACAGTAATCCTGTAATCATAAACACATTAATATATTCATCTAGGCAACCTGACATTGTCGCATTGACAAGGAAAACAAACTCTAAATTTTTTTTTTTTCTTCCTCAAACAAAATAGTTTGCTCTAATAAAAAATAATAACAAATAGAAGTTAATGAACAATTATTACTTAATTTCAAACTCTGGCTTTTTCAAATACACCTTCAAACTATTGCACCAGTGTAGATATATAACATATCTGTTTCAATTACCTCAAACAATTAAGACATTTTTGGGCTTAATAAACTATGCAGAATAACATAGTAACAGTATAAAGCAACTGGCGCAACAGCGCCTACTAGGAAAAAGACATCCGTCAAAAGAACATTGAAGCTCAAACAAATGCTTTGAGAAAGACTGATATTGGCTTGGTACAATGCAGCTATAAAAAGTGATATGAAATTCATGATAGAGCTGTAGAGCATATTTCTATTGCAAAAGAAGTCTCTTGGCCACAACGTTAACACGATATGTGCGGATACTGAAGTCGAAAGTTTCTCCGCTACTTAGACGAAACAGACACCGAGACAAGAAGAGTGGATGACTGTTCTCATCCGTGCCTTAAACACAGAAAATGCACCTAATATAACTGCTTAGTTGTTGTTTTTTTTCTTTTGTCTTCTTTGCCTTAAGAAGAAACTGTGAACTGGACAATTGATTACAGATTTAACGGAACTTCAGTTTCACTTCAACGCCTTTCAAGTAATGGGAAACGCAGAGCTGGTCATTTTTCGCAGTTGCGTCCATGTAAGATGTCCACTAATGGATCGTTAGCCTAGGCCCAGCTTGTTAGCAGCTGAGGATGCAGCTGGAGAGTATAGTAGATGTCTTTGACTAACAAGCACAAGATAGTTCACTGGCACTGGATGAACAGCCTCTTTGATATGACTTCTAAGAACGACATGGACCCAACGAACGATTAGCATGTAGGGTAAAAGTGCAACAGTCCACTATGGTGACCATAGGGACCTTAAACATGTCACCCTTTCAAAAAAAAAAAGTTCTATCCACAAGAAAAAAAGAAAAGAATGAACACCAGATTGGTGAGCTTTCAAAAGAACTATATTTATGCATCAAGCAGTGGCTTTCTTCTGGCCACTATAAAACTGACTCCATGTTCTCGCACCACTCGTGGTCCTCTAAGTTGTATATAAACTTTGTCCTGTTGACTGGGTTCAGGCCCACATCCTTGCCCAGACTGTCCAGGTTCATGTCGGAGGAGAAGATTTCAGTGGACGTCACGTAGGCCTCGTTATTTTTAATGTACTTCTTGTAGTTCCTGCGCAAGCACTGCCAGGTGGTGGTGTAGAGGAGGAAGGCAATGACCTTCAGCACGATGGCCAGGCTCACGTACAGGTGCCGGTATGCCACGTTATCGTACAGTATGCAGGCGCCCCTGGACCCGCAGTCCGTACTCCAGAACAGGCATGTAGAGTCAATCCCTGCACCGAAGATCAAAGGCGGAGGGATGAATCCTGCAAGATATAAACATTGTTTAGTAATCCTGGATCAATGACTGATATAATAAATGCTAAGGAGATTCGCATGGGTGGAACTAGCAGTGGAGGATAACATTACACTAACAGACCATTACACAAATCCAAAAGTATTAGAAGAGCCCCCAGGGCATTAATAAAACATCAGTTGCTCTTTAGACATCAGTGGATGAGAGATGCTCTGTTGTTCATTTCATGTGTCTTACCGAGCAGCCGGAGTAAGAGAAACAGAACACCGAGGGCATATGATTTCAGCTCTGGACTGACAGTCCTAAGGGGGTAGAAAGATTGAGAATGTTTTAACACAAAATGACAAGAAAGCCTAACGTTACGTGTAACATTAAATCTATTAGTATTTCATTTGTCCGCGCTTTATTTTTCGGCATTATTTTTCTGCCACTTCAGCACTTCCACTCTTCTGATCTTCTGAAGAAACACTAACATTCACCCAAGCAACTAAAGGAGATATTTCTGAGATTACATCCAAGTTGTATTTATAGTTTTATTAAAAAAGTCAAATAAAAACAACTGCGCAAGACCTCATGGGCCATCAAAACTGTCATGATTAGATAAACAGCACTTAAAGCTTCTATCTTTGAGCACGAGGAGAAAAAGCAAGCTCTCACTTTTGCTTCAGATCTGAAGAAACCCAAAGGTCCTTCCAATCTTTCCACTATGAGAAGACAACTAGCTGTTAAGAAGCTATGTGGAGTGAGGTAAGTGGAATTTGTAATTAGTATTATTTGGATTATGAGAAACAGAAAACGCAACCAACTTCTAAGACTGAACTTTGGAGGCAAAAATATCCCTGCAGGTTTTTTTTTGTTTTCAAAAAAATTGAAGACAAATATCCTGAAAAGAAAGCTGAAAATAATACAAAAGTAATACAAACAAAACACTGAAAAATATAATTAGATACTGACATCATCATGACATTAAAAAAAGTTATGTGTACTTATATAAAGCATATACAGTAATAAAACATGCAATATACATTTGTTCCTTCTTACTCTACTTCTATTGCAGTTGTTTCTATTTAAGTCCTATTTTAGTTCACTGAGCTTTGTTGTGTGTGAGGAGTGTCTGACAGGATCTAGGCAATACTGGCTGCAATAAAGCTGCTTTTTATCAGTGTCTGCTTTATCAACATTTACAAATAAAATGTAATTAGACTGAACTGAATTGAGCTACAAAATCCAGAACACCAGTGCTTTGTTAAACCTTTGTTTTGGCTCGGTTAGCAAACTAGCATAGTAGAAGCAGGTCAATGGCTGCAGTCCATTCACTAAAAGCATCAAATGTGTACACAAAGCATCTTGTGTAGATCCTCTGGTATTCCTTTTGTAAGGAAGCCAAAACAGATTTGCAGCACACGTCCCAGCAGAAGCTCTGTTACCTGATGAGGATGATGACGGAGGGTGTTTGAGCCATGGCTCCGATCATGCTGCAGGCACAGATCACACAAAGGAAGGTGAGAAAGGCCTCCTGGCAGCCGGGACTCGGGCATTTCCCTGGCACGGCTATGGCTGAATCACCATCACCATCACCGGAAATGCATGCACATCCGGTCAGGTTCTATTGGATTAGAGGGGAAATAATCTATTAAAACATATAGTATGGAGTATGGAGATTGTTCATGTTGCAATTAATATATATTACCACTGTCCAAAAGACAAAATAAAACAAAAAAACAAGCATCTCCAAAATGATAACTTCACAGAAGAAGGCAAAAACACTTTTAATGTAAGGTAATGAGATTTTCTTTTCCATTTTGGAGCATTTGTACTGGTCCACTCAATCTGAAATCCTGAGACAATGTAAAGGTCAGCTGTATTCAAAGGATGTAGGGAAAAAAAGATGCATGTTTTTTGGAGAGTAAATATCTGGTGTATGAATTCCATTATGTATTATTTTATTAGCAAAACTGCAAATTATACACAAGAGGGACGTACAACAGCATTACCAACAATAATGCTGTGCTAGCAATACAAATACAACAATCATTGAAGAGAGATACAAAAGCATCAGAGATCCCCTTAAGAAAATTGTAACAAATGGATGTTCTGGCATTTTGGAATGAAACTCTTAAATTAAATTAAGTTAAATTTACCTTCAATTATAAATGACACCAAATGATATGCTAACTGTATTCAAAAATATATTGTCTAATTTGTTGCCCTTTCCAACTATGTCTTTGATAGTCACTTAATATCCATCTAAAGCCAGGACTGGAGTGAATACTCAAGAAACACTAACATTAGAAAACAGGTAGAACATCACCTAGAAGTTCCACTGTAAAAGGCTACACCCACAGTCATGAATATGTATCAGTAACAGTTAACTGTGGAAACACCTTAACCAAAGTGCCGTACCAGTGGAGATTACACACACTCCGTCTCTGCACTGAATACAGCAGTTGGTGAATGTGTGTTGGGAACTGGTGTTGAATTGCAATAACTGGAGAGTGTAGGGATTGTTGCGTTTGTCCTTCATTGCTGTAGACAGCAGCGCACTTTGTATGTTAATGTATGCGGGATGCCATATTGCAGGAGCCCATTAAAATGCTCAGTGCAGGACAACGTGTCCTTTTCTGAAAGCCAGCTGCACAGAGTGCATGAGGCAGACTGAGCTCAGAACATATGTCTCACAGGAGAGAGAGATACAGAATACAGAGAGTGAGAGATTCATAAACAGACCATCAGAAAAAATTCACACACACACACACACACACACACACACACACACACACACACACCTACTTAACTATTATACATATGTATATGTGTGTGTGTATGTATGTATGTATGTAAACACACACACACAGTACTGTGCGAAAGTTTTAGGCATCTAAGCAAATTTTTAAACGATTTACCTCAGCAGTGAGTTTATCACAATATACAAGAATATCTTGGGTCCATTTTTCCTTGACACCTTCACAGCCACCATATCATAATCATGTAATATCATCAATTACATCATGAGCACAATTTAATGAAGCACTGATTGGTAAAACCATGAGTTGCCTTTTAACTACACATAACACTGGGGTTCCTTGAGGAGAGGTCAAAATATATATACAACCATTATTAATACTCTATACATTTTGTTTATTCAAATATTAACACTTTTTTCAGCAAATAAACACATACTACACTAATAAATAGATTTTGAAAATGTGTCTTGGGTGCCTAAGACTTTTGCACAGTACTGTATGTATATGTACGTATATATATGTGTGTGTATGTATGTGTGTGTGTGTGTGTGTGTGTGTGTGTGTGTGTGTGTGTGTATATATATATATATATATATATATATATATATATATATCTTCATCACGATAATGTTGATTTAGCATTTGAGACTTTTAAATTATTTCATGCAACAGTACACGAACATATTTTAGTGTGTTTTCGTCTCCAGATTCAGTAGTGCTATTTTAGTTTTAACAAAAAAAAATGTACATTGTACAGGTTTAAGATACATGCTCATCGTCTGTATTCACCTCATAATTTTTCAGCTCAACAAGTTCACGAAGAGTTAGCTGATGCCAGACCTGATAAACTCACTACGATATTTATTTTTTTTTTACCTTTGAATATATCTGAGCAGAGTCGTTTATCTGCATTTTATTGTGATGCTTCCTAAGTGCTATAGCTTCTCTAGCTGCATTGTCTGTTCCCCAGTACCAGAGTCGTTCTACCGGTGCGGCGCTTCTCCTCCGATGTACAGTAGCCTTTATGATGCTCTGGTAGAAATTCTATGCTTCCTTCAATGCACTAAACAGATTTAAAAAAAAAATGTAGTCCTCTAGTGGAGTATAGAATTCATCTTATGGTTATTCCATATTTGAATCTGTAACATTAGAGAGAAGCTAATTTGCATTAAACAAAATCTAATTTACTATTCAATTTAAACATTTTTCATAATTATCTGAATATTTGAAAATTCAGAATAATGTACTTTAAACTATCATTCAATCTTTAATTAAATGACATTCAGTATTATTAATACAACACTATGTAAAAGTCAGATGCAACCCTAAGAAAGTAAAAATATTTAACAAAAAATTACACATGTAGCCTTGAAAGATGCAGACAGATACAGTAGGAAAACACAGGAGTTAAACAGAGATGGACAGAGGGAGGAATTAAGTGTGAATGAGAAGAATAATAACCTGAATCAGAGGAGGAGGCACTCCAGTGCTGAAGGATCTGGTACAGCCAGCGAAACAGGACGACAGGTAGGTCACGCCGTTGGAGCCGCACACAGGGCTAACAGATGATGTGTAGCAGTTACAGTTACTGATGCACGCAGCTTCTGGTTTTGTGTTTGGTCGCAGAGTTCTACACATACAGACACACACACACACACACACCTCAAAGTCAAACCTTTGATTTTATTTCTGTACTCACTGACAACTCAGAATGGCTATTATGAGGAGTGCTACCTACAACCTGCTTTCCATTCATTGAGCTCATTTGGTATAAGAAAGCATTTCTGCAATATAGGCCCTTTTTTTGTTTGTTTTTTTAAACCAAGCTATTTTTTGGTTCAGCTGTGACAATGACTGCATAAAAGTCAACAAAGGTAACAAAAGCAAGCCCTTTTGGTGGGCAGGGGAAGGGAAAAAAAAAGCCACCTGAGTGTAGCCCTAGCCTTCCTTACTCGTTGCCATAGGCGACGGTCACCCCGGCGACAGGCCCTGTGTCACAGCCTAGAAATAGGAAGGATACGTAGCAGGCGGTGGAGATCAGGTTGACCAGCATAGCCATGCGAATAGCTCCCAGAGCGGAGAGGTTCAGCTTCTTTACCAACAAACCGCCCATGAAGATGCCCAAGCATGCACACGGGATGGCCGTCATACCTGCACAGCAAGAAGCAGAATCAGCAACCTGCACTAGTCACATACTACATTTCCTCAGTGACAGATCACAATAAATAAAAAAAATAAATAATAATTTTGCCTAAATGCAGTCGATCAGACAATACATTTTGTGTATGAAGTTTGCTTCTTAAGTTTATACTGCTGCAATTATTTGAGTTAATTGCAATTTCCAAAATCGTATGTTTCTGAAACAAACATGTTGCAACAAACAGAATGTGTACTGGGTGGTTTTCAGTAGTTTGGTAGAGGTGAGCACAGGCTCATAAAAGAAGGCAGAAGATGCATCTACTGGGACACATCACAGGTAGAGCTGGGCGATATGGCCAAAATGTTATCACGATAAACAAAGTTCTTATCAGTTGATATATAACGTCATCTTAGTACAAACAGCAAATATTAGCTGGCATCAGTCCTGCCGCATCCATCTCAGAGCATATCACAGTATTCAAACACCAGCTAACAGACATCTGGATTTCTCTATAGTAGCTTGAGGAAATATATCTAACACCAGTCAAACAGAGTCCTCCTTTCAGGTACATTTAAACTGAAAGTGGTGCTTGTGTGTCGTGTTTGATCTACAGTATCATCAATTTGCCATGTTGTGCGAGTGACGCAGCGCTGCTTCAAGTTAGCTGGCGGCCAAAAACAGCTAGCCTGTAAAGATAGCGTTCTGTCAATCTCCAATGCCTCACAGCGTCCTCAGTTTACTTTCGTTTAAATCAGGGCTGTAACTGACATGAACTCACTTCTTTCACATTTGTTGCTTGGGAATACACTCATACTTAAATATGACTTGTTGACCTCGTCACTCACACTCGGTCACAAGAGAACAGATCGCCGGTCGCTCCACTCAAACAGGGAATGTATAACTCCATGTTTCAGATGTTGCTAAAGTATATTTGGCAACCATTTTTTTTACTTCTCGCCCCCTCCCTCTCTAATCGTGTGGAAAAACTTGGAAATGTGCCCTCTCCTGGCAACAGCAGAGTAGTGACGCTTTCCTTGCAGTAGAAAACGCCACCAGGGCTTTCGCTGAATGTGGACGTGTGAGAATGGTGTATTATATCGAACATTTATCGAACCTTTCTTATAATTTTTCCTAAGTAGAGCGATATCACGATAATTACCGTTGTCGTTTTACTGCCCAGCCCTAATCACAGGTCTTACGAAAACAGAGCATGTTCTAACTTCTGACTTGGTGCTGTAAAGCCTTTAAATAGCAGCGGAGAGTAAAGTTTGTATACTGGAAAGTCCAAGCTTTTCTATCGGTTACTCCAAAAGGAAAGGAAACTTCTGCATCAAAAATTTTATATTTTTATATTTATATTCTTTTTTTTTTTTTTTTAAACAGTTTTAGCCATTGAGCTCACTATCAGACATCATTTGATATTATTGAGCAGGCAGTGGTCATGCTTTCCTGAAAGTGTCACTCCTTGTGGGCTACATTAGCCTCTTAGTTCCAGTGAAAAATTAACCTCATTTGGACACTAAACATGCACATCTAGTAACATATTGCCAAAAGTATTTGCTTGTCTGAATTTTTGATCATTCTTTCAGAACCGCATTTGTGAAGTCAGACATTGATGTTGGACAAGAAGGCCTGGCTTGCAGTCTCCATTCTAATTCATCCCAAAGGTGTTCTGTCAGGTTGCGGTCAAGACTCTGTGCAGGTGAGTCAAGTTCTTTCAAACCAAACTCACTCATCCATTTCTTTATGGACCTTGCTTTTTGCACTGGTGTGCAGTCATGTTGGAACAGGAAGGGGCCATCATGGGAGCATGAAGCTGATCAAAATCTCTTGGTCTGCTGCAGCATTAAGAGTTCCTTTCACTGGAACTAAAGGGCCAAGCTCAAATTCTTGAAAACCAAACTCACACCAAACTCACCCCCCTCCACCAAACTTTAGACTTGGCACAATGCAGTCAGACAAGTACTGTTCTGGCAACCACCAAACCCAGAGTCATCCATCATATTGCCAGCGTGATTCGTCACTCTAGAGTCCAGTGGCAGCGCGTTACACCACTGCATGTGACGTTTTGCATTGCGCTTGGTGATGTAAGGCTTGGATGCAGCTGTCGCCTTGGAAACCCATTCCATGAAGCTCTCTTGGCGACCAAAGTTGGCAACCTCTGTGCACTATGCGCTTCAGCATCTGCTGACCTCATTTTATGTGGCCTACCACTTTGTGGCTGAGTTGCTGTTGTTCCCAATCACTTCCACTTTGTTATAATACCACTGCCAGTTGACTGTGGAATATTTAGTACCGAGGAAATTTCACGAATGTACTTGCTACACAGGTGGCATCCTATTACAGTACCACGCTGGAATTCACTGAGCTCCTGATAGCGACCCATTCTTTCACAAATGTTTGTAGAAGCAGTCTGCATGCTTGGCTTTATACACCCGTGGCCATAGAAGTGATTGGAAGACGTGAATTCAATTATTTGGATGTATGAGTGAATACTTTTGGAAATATAGTGTATAAGAGGTTGTTTTTTTTTGGTTGAGCTATCATTTCAATTAAGTCATAGATATAAAGTGCATGTGCATGTGTAAAGTGCCAGCCATACCCAGAAGTTGATTAGCAGAGGTGGTGGTCAGATTAAACTGCTGTTCCAAGTACTTCCCCAGGAAGGCAGCAAAGCCGGCCACCACGGCAATTTCCATGCAGGCGGCCAGGATGATACAGGTAAACACGGGGTTGGACAGCAGGTGTTTGGTCACCTTGGGAATAACTGGGTTGAGGAGAGAGAGAGCCAGGATAGAAAGAGAGAGCGAGAGAGAGAGAGCGAGAGCGAGATAAGTGGTTACCACAACAACCCTTCTAAACAGAAATCAGCATCTATTCTGGTCCATTTCCTTGAAGAACCTCAAATGGACCCTGTGTGCTTGTTACCTAAAAGCTTTGGCATTTATTAAAACCATTATTTCAGATAACAATAAAGGAAAAACAAAGCAAGAAAGGAAGTGCTTATCTACTCTACAATATCAGCAAAAAAAAAAAAAGCTTCAAAAGCTCATAGGTAAATACAGGACTTGTTTTGAGCCATGAGCTGAAGAGCTCACATCTCTTCTTGATCCATCATATATACCTGCACTACCATGCGGGCCTACTGGCTACATCTGCAGTCTCTCCCATTTAATGAGGAAACCTCATATATCCTTGGAAAAAACGGCAAACACTTGAATAATTCTAAGTGATTTGGATCTAGACGCAGTTTTTAAACTTATTGATTCTGGATTCAATAATATGTTTAATATTTCAGCAATGTATGCATAAAATAAACTCTTCCCTCAGAAAAAAAATGGGAAAAGCTGATATGCAATCAGTTTTTACATCTTAGAAAAATGAGCACATTTAATAATTCAACAGTCATTTCCAAGACAACTTTTTAATATTACATCATAGGTTTTGAAGCTAGTTTAATACACGTGCTTAATGTACTTCACAACCTGAATCAAAGCCTTTCAAAGGACTTTCTGGAAGTTCTTTTTTAATAATGTTCAAAACTCTACTGTTAGTATTTTATGAAACATTACGCTTAATGCTCATTTTGTCTAAGAACTGTGTTCCCTTAAATTTTCACACTAATTTATGGCACAAATTTATGGCAAATGAATATCAGCCCCATATCTCAGTTCCTGGTCTCCTTGTCTACCTACCTAATCAATACTGGTACTGGCCTAGAAAAATGATGTCGGTCATCTCCTATTTTACACATGTTAAAGTTTTCACAAGTAAATAATAAAATACTTCTACTTCGGCATTCAAATAGCTACACTATTGATACTATAAACACCAAATATCACAATATACTGTAGTGATGTTTCTCCCAAACCTAATATGTAGGTGACCATTCTCACGTCAGTGAAACTGATATGGCAGCGGCATGGTAGTGTGCTGGGGTATCAGGCAGCTGCTGGGGTCTATACAAACATCTGTGCCAATGCTAGGTTGAAATTGGTCCACCACCAAAAAATATCCAGTCAAGAAGCCCAATAAATGCTTCCCTGCAAATAAATATACATATACTTATTTGCATTTGTGGCCTGTGAAAAAAAGCCTGCTAAGGTAATTTTCATAAGACCGAAGCACCTCATTAAACACAGGCTGTAAAGTTTTCACAATAGAGCATCATTTGCAGTTAAATAGCTTTGGATGCTTCATAAGAGCAGCGGTTCACATCAGTGACCCTGTGCGTTCTTGGTCAGCCTTACAGTGCACAAAAATGCACCAAAAAAAAAAAAAAAAAAGAATTATTCTCTTGGAATTAAGTATTTTTGGCTATTTGATTAAAGTTCTGTATATAACTCATTGGTTCTATTGCCAACAATGAGTATGCTTTGAGTGTGGAAAGGCTGTGATAATACACTTCTATTATCTGCATCCGTACAAAAATTTTAAGTGACTGATTATCGTCTGTTTTAAAAAGGCAGAGCCAAATTTATGGAACAAGGACGAACTCAATTTGGCCAACTGAAAAAGACAGCACCATAAAGCTATCAACTGGAGTACTAGAACTTATGCAAAAATATATTCAAAGTCTCCGGCTGTGCTGCTTCTGCTGTGTAGGGGAAAAAAAAAAAAAAAAAAAAAAAAGATATGCAGCAAGATATGCGCTCATGAATATTTTCCTTTTGTTTGCAGCTGTTAGATAAACACATACAGCACATACATCAGGACACCTCTTCTACCTTCATGTGTGGGCTTCATTTTCCCACTCAAGTGCTGGAAGACTTGACTGTGCTTAGCAGGCCTCCCACAACTAAAAGTATGAAGCTTGAGCTCAGAGAACAGCAGCATCACAAAAACAGTCAATAAATCTTTAGTACAATGATCTTTGAAGAACTTTGTAAAATACTCAGAAGGCATACAGTCCAGATTATAGATATTTATAATATTATGGTTATAAATGCAAAGTGTAACAGGAGATTCTGCATACAGTTCTGTGTACATGTTTAGGCACCTCATGGCCATTCCTAAACATTCACTTCTTGAAATAGTTTAATGTTGACTTCGATGTGTGTTTTGGATTAGCATCTTTCTGTGATGTCTAAGCTCTTCTTCATTGACTGAAGGACATTATCTTCCAGGATTTGACAATATTTAGTAGAATCCCTTCTTCCCTCTGTCCCCACATTGCCACAGAACCCCAGAACATAACAAATCAACCCTATGCTTAAGCAGTGGCATAGTTCATTGACATACTTCTCCAAATACTGCTTTGGCGAGTGTAGCTTAATTATCATTTCAACAGTCCGCAGCATTTTATTCCAAAAAAGACTCTGGCTTATATAGACGTTGTTCTGCGTACTCCCTCCATGAGCTGCTTAGATGAGCCCATGGCTGTTGAGTGTAAGTACAACACACCGAGATGTTTGAAGGGTCAACACTTTATGCTCTAGAACCATGAACAGCTCACTTGGATTAAGAGAATCAAATAATCTCTAAGACTTTACAAAAAAAATAGTGGATTGGTTGAATTTTTTGCACATGCTACATTTGAGTTTCAGTGTATTAAATTCAGCAAAGAAAATTTAATTGTAATGGTAATTGTGCAATAAAAAGTTTGTTCCATGCAGATGTTGTGGCAAACTTATGTTCACTTAAAAAATGAACAAAAACATGTTATTCGAGGAGGGGTACCTATACCTTTGCATATAACTATACATAATAATATACAGTAATCTATTACAATATACAGTAATTATATGCAAGCCTTTTGCACAGGGCATGCTTGTTTAAGGTATTATTAGTGTTTCAAAATCTACTCTTATTACACTGTGCCTTTGCCGAAAAAAGAAACTCACACCCACAGCGACCCTTTGCAGATAAAACTGTGCATACTTTAAAGTCATGTTAAGCTGTGTTTAAACCTAAAGCCCCATGAACCTGCATGAATGAACAGCTGGTGGGCTTTGGGAGTTTTTCCCAAATGCGTAAAACAGATTCATATGAATAGAATGGGCCTGGACTTTGCCTGCATTTGCATTTCCTTTCCTGTATAAATCAGTACAATATGTTGTACTGTCCCTAGACACCATTCACATTTATTCGTGTTTATATAATCATTATTGATGGATTTGTATTTCATTCTCTACTTCATGTACTATATTGGTGAGGAGTTGATTTATACAGTGGGCTCACCTTGTAGCTGATCGCAACAGGATACACTGTTGCCAATGGCAGGTTGGTGGTTGCGCATGACGCCATTGCTGGGCTTGGACCGGGCAAAGCCCTGAGCCACGGCTGCCGGCAGCATGGCCTGCTCACTCTCGGTCCCGCCCTCTTGCCGCACCGACAGTGAGGAGGGGAAGCCGAACATGAAGAGGGCGGAGAAGAAGAGTAAGGCACCGCAGAGGAGGAAGCCCCCCCACCATGCTCCAATCCACTGCGGGTCATCCGGGGTGATTTCCAGCTTGCCTGAGGGTGGAGATTAGGTTTACACATGAGTATATAAGTAAATGTCATAAACCTAGCTACTAAACTAAAAAGCCAAGCTGTATTATGCGTACACTAATATCAAACGTTTGAAAGCCACACTCATTTGGTAAAATTATGTACATATAAATACATTAAAATGTTATTTCTTTCAAGACATAATGGGCAGCAATATATACAAAAAAAAGTGTACAGTCTGCATTGGTATAAACCAACCAGCACTGGGCTGTGGAGCAGTGGAACTGTGTTGCCTGGAGTGATGGAACACCATCCAATACATCTGGGATGAGCAAAAGTGACATTTTTGATCCAAAACTAATCATCCAACATCAGTACCTGATCTCACTGATGCTCTCGTGGCTGAATGCAAACCTTTTCTTAAAGCAATGTTTCAATATCTAGCGTAAAGCCTACCAGAAGAGTAGAGGCTGTTACTGCAGTAAAGGATGAACAAACTCTCTTCTAATACCCTTGATTTCACAAGAAGGAAACACTGAAACAGCAAATGCCTACAAACTTTTGGACATATAGAGTACATCTCCTAACACAGGAGAAAAGAGGTTGACTGGTGTGGTCCTAAACTGGATTTCATGGCCATGTAACCCTGGGCCAGAGTGGGAGAAAAACACACACACACACACACACACACACACACACACAAAATATTTTTTTCAAGAATTAGTACTTTTCATTTTCTTAATTTCTTACTCATATCTTTTATTTTTTGTTAATATGATACGCTGAGATAACCAAGGTGATCAAAAGAAAACTGGCAAACCCTTTTGTCTTACACATTAATGCTAACAAAGTAAATTCAGGTCCTAGCATCTTTTCTCACTGCCCACCTGCTCGGATACGCCCTCATCCTCCTTAAGTAGCTTTTTCAATTCTTGTGTTTTTTTTTTTTTTTTTGAGTTCTCGTCTGTGTTGTCCATCTTCTCGTTTCAAGTATAGCACTATGTGTCATGTCAGATTCAAGCCATTGTGCAGATTTTTTAAATTCAAATTTCTTTAACTGCTACATCATTTAAAGTGGAATGGGAAATGAAAATAAAAAGCTAAATTCCACTTAATCTAATATCAAAAGTATTTGGACAAATTAACTTTACCATAAATAAAATGTTCATTTTTAATACTTTGCTGAGAATCCTTTGCAGGCAATGACTGCCTGAAGTCTGGAACCCATGGACATCACCAAACGCTGAGTTTCCTGCTTTGTGATGCTTTGCCAGGCCTTTACTGCAGCTGTCTTCAATTGTTGCTTATTTGTGGGTCTTTCTGTCTTAAGTTTTGTCTTAAGCAAGTGAAATGCATGCTTGATCTCTTGATTTCTCTTGCTCTCATGAAGTCTTCTCTGTATAGTAGACTTAGATATTGATACACCTACTTCCTGGAGAGTGTTCTTCATTTGGGGGGACATTGTGAAGGGTTTTCACCACCATGGAAAGGATTCTGCAATCATCCACCATTGTCTTCCGTGGACGTCTAGGCCTTTTTGAGTTCCTGAGCTCACCAGAATGTACCAAACTGTTGATCTGGCCACTACTAACATTTCTACTCTGATGGATTTCTTTTTTTCAGCCTAATGATGGTCTGTTTCACTTCCATTGAGAGCTCCTTTGACCGCATGTTGTGGGTTCACAGCAACAGCTTCCAAATGCAAATGAGACACCTGGAATCAACTCCAGACCTTTTACCTACTTAATTGATGATGGATAAATGAGGGAATAGCCAGTGCAGCCCATGAAACAGCTTTTGAGATAATTGTCCAATTACCTTTGGTCCCTTGAAAAAGAGGCAGCTACATATTAAAGAGCTGTAATTTCTAAATTTCTAAACCGTTCCTCCAATTAAGATGTGAATACCTTCAAATTAAAGGTGAGTCTGCACTGTAAGCCCATGTTGATTATACAACTGTATCTTGAATATGTTTTGGTAAATAGCTAAAATGCCAAAACTTGCGTCCCTGTCCAAATATTCCTGGGCCTAACTGTACATTAGTTCAAAGTGACCGGCCCAAACGCTGCCAGCCCGCCAAGAATTCTCCCAACTCTCAATTACTCACTCTCGCACAGATGCAATCTCAATGTGGCAGCAGCGCAAAACGAATTATCAGCCAGTAAACTGCAGAAGCATTAATGTACCTGGCCTTTTTGTCACCTTCTCCCTAATCATGAACAGCTGAGAGCTATTAAGACCTTCATTTACAATTAAAGCTTGTGCTACTAGTTCATTTATTTGTTGTTGATGAGGCACATGCTTTATTTAAATGACGTTACTGATTAGGATGTGTGCATGTGAGTTGCTTCAAGGCACAGGTTGCTTTTCTTTAAAGACAGAAATGTGCCTCTTACATGCACAAACGTGTGCCATCAAGGCTGAAACATCTGAACTGAGCAAAAAACTGGATATGAGGAATGAGGCTTGAATGAACATCGGCCAAATGTCTGCAGCTATAGTGTACAACCGATTTGTCATTAGGTTTGTTCCTACTCAGTGTCATTTCAGGCATAATCATATAGACCTGATTCTTACATTCTGAAAGCTTTATGAATTGAATCACTGTTTAACATTCAGAGATGGTACACAGTTAAAAACTGGTCAATGCAGACTTGCAGACTTTTCCCATATACAGAAAAATTACTGCAAACCAACTAAACATTCTGCGCAAAAACTTGTTTGGCTGACCTAGATGTCAAATATATGCTGTCTTAATTGCTGGCAAATTGACTAAACTGTAAAATTTAACTTCACTGTGAAACATCATTGTTAACTTCTAAGGCTGGCCTTATACATTCAATTACTTAAGTACTTGTTTATTGTTCTTTTTTATTTGTTCATGTATTTATTAAGGGTGCATCAAAATTACTGTTACCGAAAGAGAAAAAAAGGCTGAATATTTTGGCCGAAAAAGCAACACATACTTAACAATACCATACTTAACAACAGGATTGGGCAGTATACTGGTAATACAATTTATACAGCAGTATTAACTATGTAACTAACTAACTAAGTAACTATGCTAGTAATTAAAAAATATGGATAGCATTTCAAAACTCTTCAGTATTTCAGTACTTCAGTTCCAGAATTTATTGCACATCTTAACAGCCAAATAAACACATGCAACTCATTCATGTTTAAAAGGAGCACAGTGATTGGTGGTGTGGGAGCTCACCAATAGGTGGACCTTCTAAAAAAAACTGGGAAAATCAGAGCCAGGAAAAAAACGCAGAAAAACTGAGAACAGAGTTTCTCGGCCTCATTCAGGGGCTCAACTTTATGAGTGCTTGGGCACACAACTACACACAACTCCATTTGAGCTGCTCTAGAGTTGGAGCTTAATTCGAGACAAAGCACAAAATGGGGACAGATGTCTTCTACTGCAAAACAGATCTCCTTTGCTCCTCACAGATCTAGCAGATGTTAACACTGGACAGGCTACTTTCCAGCCACTCGGCAGCTGAAACTTTGTTCGTTCACAAATAACTCAGTTGTTTGTTGCTCAGTTTGAGCTGCTTTTGGGGATTTTAGTCCTTGTGATTTTTTGCAAAAAAAGTTCCAGCTGCTGGGACGCAGCTGATATTTGGCTATCTCTATGCTGATCTTGGTTGTGGCCATGCCAACCAAGTTTGCCAGAACTGAATGTGTCCTGTAGTGAGCATGGCCTATTATCCTGCTAGTTATGTTAACCATCTTCTATCTTAGTTAGCAGCACTGTTTAAGATTTAATAATTGTTTGATGAAAGGTTTAACATTTATTGAATAAAGCCTTGAAAATTATGCACTTGTGTGCTCTTATTTGTTGACCATGTAAGCAAGCAGCAGATAAAGTGTGCGCTTTTACATGCACTTAATACTCTCATAACTACAGATTTTGTCAGTAATTCATTCAATGTATTTATAGGCACTTGGGTAATCAGATAATGAGAAGACTCTGGGTTTACATGAGTCAGGCATGCTTTTCAACCTGCCAATAAACTTCCAAAATAAAATGTCAGCTTTTCACTGTAGCTATAAGTATGGATTTACATCATCTAGAAAATGAAGAATACATAAATCCTTTTTTTGTCAAGCATGTAGCTTCGTTTCAGCTGCAGGACAGGACACAAAGCGTTTTCTGTCATCATAGCAGAGGCACTCTGGAATTCAGCTTTAGGTGAGTTTGGGAAACTTTGGAGACTATTACTAGTTAATAATTTTACAACTTTTTATAGCTGGTTTTGTCTCAAAGTCACGCAAGGCAGCCACGTCACATTGCCTCAGAGCACAACAAACTGCACCAGTTTCAATGTAGATGGTGACAAAGTCATGTTATTTCTTATACAATAAGAAATAAATGATCAGTCTGGCACAATTAGCGTGAACTGAAACATGGGTTACAGTAGGAGTGTATCTGTTCCATCAGACAAATGATCACAAATGCGTCAAAAAAAGATGATCTTGAGAGTGACTATTCGATTACTAGTTTAGATCAACAAGTAAATCATGCCTCTGAAGCCTGGAAAATGCTGTTTGGGCCATCCTCATATATATATATATATATATATATATATATATATATATATATACATACACATATATATATATATATATACATACACACACACACACACATGCTATCTGCATTTGATTGATTTCAGATTAGGATGTTTATTCATTATACCTGTCCCCAAAACACACACACACATACACACACACACACACATATACATACATATATATATATACATACATATACATTATATATATATATATATATATATATATATATATATATATATATATACACACACACACACACACACACACACACACACACACACACACACACATATATATATATATGTGTGTGTGTGTGTGTGTGTGTATATATATATATATATATATATATATATATATATATATATATATATATCTATATCTATATATATATATATATATATATATATATATATATATATATATATATATATATATATGTATGTATTTATATATATGTGTGTGTGTGTTTTTTGGGGACAGGTATAAAGAATAAACATCCTAATCTGAAATCAATCAAATGCAGATAGCAGTAAGGCATAAATGGATGGAGAATGTAAAGTGTACTGAGAATATGAAAGGGTTTGTGGCAGGTTCATAATCAGCTGGCTAAGGCTTGTTGCTTGGCACTCATTCAGCTAATTATCTTCTAATTCAAGTTTTAAAGCTACACTTCACCTGAAAATTCTTGCATGAATAACAATAAATGAAAGCAAGCGGGGACTGTTGCATTTGCATAATGCTAATTGGCCAACACAAGCGTTCATTATCGATAGCATTAGTATTTGGGTGAACTTTTTACTAAAAAGAGCCCTGAAAGGGAACATGAACTCAGACTCATCCTCATTATCAGAGGATTTCTTTAGGTTGCAAAACATTCATAATTTCACAAAAGCTCTTAACGAGCTGTTCAGTATTTTAAAATATTCTGACTAGGGCGAAGCAAGTAGACAAACTAAGTTTTGTAGAGCTTCTTTCATGAACAATAACAAAGTGGCCTTGCATCTATAGGCAACTGTGAAAGTGAAACTCACCTGTATCAATGAAGACAGCATCCACGTAGAACTTGGTGCAGACGGAACCAAGGATAAAGCCACAGGCAGGTCCGAACACCAGGGTGGAGAACAGTATACCTACCAAAGGACACAGATAGAAATGTCAGCGATTACAATAACAGATTTAAAGGGGAATTCAGGTCTGACACTAGAGATGTTTTCGTGGTGTTATTCCGCAGCACATTATACTGCCCAACCTCACGAGTTTGACACAACACAATTTTATTTTCATGTTTTCATTTATCAGTGTTCTCACTACAGCCCCCATCATGCACTATGCAAATACATCATACAACCACAGGGAATCTCTGCGGTGCCAACCAATCCTGACTAGCCACTTCGTTATAGGCTAGTAAATACAACCTAGCTAGCAATAGTGTAACTCATACATCAGTTGTTGATCAAAATCATAAAGAAAACTTTGCTTCAAACTGAGATAAGGTATTCAGCCAGCTATCTTGCTAACTTTATCTTTGACTTCGTTGTTATCATCTTTTGCCCATTTCTGTCATTTGAGCACTTCATTCTCTCTAGTTAAATGATCTGAAAGATAAGATTCTTAGCAGTAAAGTTAACCATTTCCCTTCATTCTGCATTCACCAAGAGAAAATATTTTACATTTAAACCCAGCTGGCACACAAAAATACAGCCAAAAGCTTAGTTTTTCAAAACGTTCCACATTTAAGATACATCAGAAGTGGGTGTTCTTGTCTTTAAATTGTGAAAACCTGTTAGCATGATGTTCATAACTCCTCTATCCTCATCTCCTACCTGATGCTTAGATAATTTTGTTTAGAGCTGCATATGATGCAGAAAATGACTTTATTACAATTTATATAACAAGGGCAGATTTCATTCATACTCAGCATTTAATAACTAATAAACCATAGTAATGCTCTATTGTGACATAAGCTGACACGCATACAGACTAAAACAGCACCACTTTTTGGTCCATCCACCTCATTAAGAAAGCAACAGTTTCATGCTACCACTGAACCTCTGCTGCCATCTCCTGTTCTCAAATAAACTACACTTCAGTCTCACAGCATCAGAGCAAACGGAGCATATTTTCTCTAATTTAACCAATTAACCAATTTAAACGCTGATAAAGTAACAACTATGAAGTAACACACAAATACGCAAATGATCTAAAGCATTAAAAATAAAGTATTGGATATTTAATATTGAAGAGGGTAAGCAATGGGGAGCATTTGAGAGATATTTTAATTTCTGTTTCAACCACCAGGTGGCACATTCTAACCAATGAAGAGCTGGGAGCAGAACAGGAGTGGACCATTAGTTCCCATCAAAAACGCAGAAGAAAAAGCACATTACAGAGAAAAAACGAGCTTCTGTTAGACTTGTTTTTAAGACGGCATACGCAGACTGGATTGCACATTTTAAGAAATACCAGTGAAGCAATATTTTACAGGTTTCAACAGACACACAAAAGCCACAGTTTCTTGCTTTGTTCCTCTTTCCTTCTTTTCTAGACCACTGACACTGGACCAAAAAAAACACACACTCCCCCTACATCTGTTCCCCCACATCTTCATTACTCTGACAACAGGCATACAAACCCACCACCGCCATGTTATTTTAACCATTTTAATAAGAGCAAAATACTAAGAGCAGTATTTCCCTGCCTCCCTGAATCAACCAAAAAGAAACAGAAAGCCTTTACTTCACTATAACTCATTTACACAGAAGAAGAAAAAAAATGGTGGATTTACTGAATATAGGACTCGAGCAGCGCAACCAAAACCAGCTGTCCCTGAACTGGCAGCCATCACATCAGAAGCAACAGACATCTGGGGCACAAATCCTCACTAATATGCTATCAAAAACGGAGACAGTGGGTCAGTGCTGGATGTCGCCCGGGAGATTACACCGGTCCCATTGAGCCCGTCCATATCTGGGCCCTTGTTACTCTCCCTCAAACTTTCCATTAACTCACAGAGTGATTCATCAGGCCCGGACGCTGTTTTGAAGCAGTTGAGTTCATGCGGAGTGGGCCTGTAAGTGCACCCTATTTTAGACAAAGAGTTTAGAAGAAGAGGATTCAGAAATGCACTACAGCCAGTTCATAATGTAGACTGGATGGGCTATTATGTGTTATGGGAATACCTGCAAACATTCAGCAGACCTTTCTAAACACCGTCACTCATAAGGATGAGATATTTCAACTTTATGAACAGAATAACCACTATAGACAGACATTCTCATATAAAGTAACTGAAAGGCCTGCTTCGGCTGGCAGACTTTTTCCTGACAAGCCAGTTAATGCTTTGAAGTATAGTTGGCTAATAACCATGTAACCCAGATGCAAAAAAAAGTTTTTGTATAACTGATGTTTTCCTACATTTCAACATGTGCTATATAATTATTTGAATACAATTGATTACACAGTTACACAATGAATTACCTTTACATCCTGTACAAACCAAGTATGGTGGATTGAAAAAATAGACAGATTCAAGTTTGCACTACCATTTATTTTAGTGCCGAAAATGATGAAAATATGCTTAGCTGTGTGGCTAAACACTGCTGCACATTACTGCATGAGTGCCAGACAATTCAGAGTGCATTCCTGAAACATACAGCGACGAGGATGAACTTGAGGTGCTGTGACAGTTGGCTGCGATTTGCGACAGCAGCCGTCTAAACGTCGTGAATTCATTCGGACAAGCCAATGTAGAGAGGCACTGTACACAAGAGTTGATTAATAAATCACACTTGTGGACGCTAGCATCTGAGAATGCATCCTATAAACACAAAATCCATATACATACAAAAACTCTTACTAAAACATAGTCTGTATAATTAACCACAACTCTTTGCTGCCTCTGCCAATTCACACATTGCATCTCAGTAAATTAATTTAGAAAACTAAATTCTCTGAAAAGCTGGTAGTTCCAGCTGCTAAAAGGCAAGCCGTTTGGGAAATTACTGTGAAGAAAATAAAATTAAACCTACCAGAGCATTAGTGAATTAACAACTTGGACAATGTAATACATTGTCAAAGACATCTCATACAATTCATATCTTTCCGTATGGGAAGAGGTAACACTCAGTAAAAGAAAAAACAAAACAGAAATTCAGGAAAATGGATGAAATTCAAAGAAATGAGTAGAATTTGTAATATGAGAAGAGAAAAATCATCTTGTCTCCATTTTCAAAGCAATTTCCTGTTACATTACTAACATCAGATTACATTAGTAAATCGCACTGTTTGATCATTTTCATCTTCTCCGTTTTGAGTCTCAGCAATGCAATACTTTAAAATGCGTGTTCATGAAGGCCACGCCGCTAAAACCTGCAGCTTAGTGACAACCATCAGTGCATATGCAAAAGGCTTCTGTGCACACACTAATAAAACAGAAACCAGTGCTTTTGCATACTCAAAATACATTAGCACCAACGTTCAGTAAGTCTTAACACGGTCCAAAATTAAACAAACTCAAGTAGTTTAGTTACACAATGCTTTACTGACTAATGTGATTGTCAGTTTTCAAGTTTTCAACCCAGATTTAATCAACAGCAGGAACTCAGAGTAATGAACAACATAAATATTGTAGCAGGGTAGCAGACCTTCCTAGAATTCTTAGTTGTTTTGTTGGCTTCTTTCTTTTTTCCTTCAGTTATCTTTACAAAAGTATTTGTGTTAGTACGTGTTATTCTAACACTAAAGGTTATGTTTGAATGGATTATACAGGTCAGCCATTTCATCCATATTTGTGATTTGAGCTTGAGTTTAGTAATTCAGTCTGCATTACTGTAGTAAATGTAAGAAGCTTCTAAAACCCTTAGAAGTGAGAGCATTTTATCGCATTACAAGTGTGTTCATTATATACTTACTATACATACACAAAATGAAGGATCTTCAAAACAATAGTGCTCTTTCCACTGACCAAAGCATGTACCTCATATCATGCTTGTGCAGGGGGTGGGGTGGGGTGGGGGTGGGGGGCAACTTCCAGCCCCTCTTCCCTGGCCCTCTGAGAGCCTGACTCCGTTATAGCTCTGTGTGTGAAACAGTCAGCCCAGCACATGCTGTTTAGTCGCCCGCAGCAGCCAGTTACCTTCTGGAAAAAGTGAGTCAGTTTCACCACTTGCTAAATTACAATGCCTAACATCAAAGAGGGGCATATAAACTGTGTGTGTGTGTGTGTGTTCATACACAGTTGTGTTGACAACGAAGGTCTGCTTCTAGACCTAAAAGCCCACTAAAGAGGTGGGGTAAGCTCACACTCACACACACACACACACACACTCTCCCAGCCACAACCACATATGTGGTCTTCTTGTGCACAGCAGCTTCACATTTCCTCTCAAGCAAAGTGCATCATGGTTCTTTGTACTGAAAAGAAGAGCACATATTGTCTTAGAACACTGATTTTAAGATTCAGTAACATTTGATCAGATTCAGTATTCAAAATAGAGATCAGAGCTGCAACCATAGTTACATTTCATAATTCATTTTCAAAGATACTATCAAATGTGTCCTTAAATACTCAATTTTATTAAGAATAGGAAAAATACTTCTTTATAACTGAATGGGGGGGGGGACACAACTTTCTTGTTGCTTTTATTATTAATATACAAACATGAAAACTCATATGCAGAGTTTAACAACTACACCAAAACAAGTAATTTCCAAAAATGGTGCAGGACAGCAGAAGAAAATATACCTTTTTAGATGGAAAGCACCAAATGGAACTGGCATCTAACTAACTGACTGACTGACATTTAGCACGCTAAAAATTCTCCACAAAGAGGTACCATTAACAGGCAAACTGATATTGATGCTTCATAAGAGTAGTTCTTCGCATCAATGACACACGGTCCTTGTTAACAATCATCTTTAACATGAAAAATATCTGGTAAACCCTTGTCTGTCTTACCTTCAGCCCCTCCAAACTGCTTTATACTAAAGCACAGGCTAATTTAGGCAAAACAATCACATGAAAAGCAAAGAAAAACAAAGAAAAGGTCTATTCCATGGCGCTATGGTTGTCCCCCCACATCTGGCATACAAGCCTAATAAACTGGCAGCTCTGTGCCCTCTCACTCAGTGAAATGTTTTATTACTCTATTTTACTCTGCTAAGGTTTCTACAAAACATGAGTGCCTTCGTGTACCGCAGACATGACTGAGAAAGTCTTAAGCAAACAGTGTAGCTGAAATAAGAAAGGACGTTTTTCAGTTCTCAGTACTACCTCAACAAGCTGACACGTTGCCACATCATTCACAGAATTTACCACATGTCGATGACCGCGACAACTAGCCCTCGTCTGTTAGCTGCAGCATTAGCTCATGTACTAATTTAACCTGTGGTGGCTAAAAGATTTCCATTGCTTTTGAAAGACAGGCAATTTGCTTAGTAAAAACAATAATGCTTATAAATGCACTCCTGTCTGCTTCCTTTATGCTACTGGTTTTGTTGAACATGTCTGTGGGACAGAATATCTTTACAGCGATTCTCAAAGATCATCAGTGGTCTCCGTTCCGAATGTAAACAGCACCTAAAGAAATGATCTGGAGTGCTCTGCTTTGTTCCATGCAGATAGCTTAATTCTTAATATAGAACAATATCTTCCGCTACGGCAGCATATTTCGCCCCACTGCTACATAGACGAGTTTCGACGTTTGATGCTAGTTGTCGTATGTACACCAAGATGTTAGCTGTATATTTATTGTGTACACTGTTGTGGTATGTGGTATGCACACGACTGTTTTGCTGCACTAGCATATGATGATTTGATATGGATATAATATACATATCATTTTCCAAGCTGGAAACTGCGTGATACTGGCATTGGGCTTGATTCATCTCTCCATGGAAAGTGAGGAAACTTTCATAAAAGCAGTAGTTGTTGATAGTGCTTTTTAGTGTTGCTTAGAGTATTGTATATGTTAATAAGCCTGAACTCTTTTTCATATGAAGCTTCTGTTTCTGGCAGTGCAGGTCAAATGGGGACTGGTCAGCAGGGACAGCCACTCCCAAATGATTATACATTTTGACACAAGTGTCACAGCACATTTCGAACATGCTGTAAACCTGCTTTCTGCTCATGCTGACCTTCTTACCCACCATATTCACATATCCTGCAAATAGAACACCATCCATAAACAGGCTGAGGACTTAACCAACCAGCAGCTCAGAGTGGCTAGGTAAAACTGCATCAAGGTCACTGTTTAGAGCAGTGGTCAGCACCTTCTGTCTACAAAATAAACCTCAACCAATAAACCTCCACTCAGACGTTTCACAAGAAACAGCTGCAGAATTTCCGTCCTGAGCATGCGCATGTGTCTGTATGTGTGCACGTGGTAGTGCTAGGCAGTGAACAACAGGCAGGCAATGTGTTTTGAATGTTTCCTCAGAGACCGTGTGTTTGAGTGTGTGAGTGTGTATGTGTATATTGACTGCTCATAGCAACACGGCCACTACTGCTGTCCTCACAGGAAACCTCAAAAAGGAAACAAAAGATTGCACAGCTACCTTTCAGAGAACAGTGACAGGCCACAGACGCAGCCTTCCAGAGAGATAAACTTTGTGCGGTTATGCTAACATTCATCAGAATTCACACATATCTCAGAGCTGACAACGAATGAAGTCATTTGAAGCCATTTGCAAAAGTTTGGGCATCCCCTGCTTTAAGAGAAAATACATGACACATACATGTTTTATTGTGTTCAGTTTTAAATTCAGAGTTCGTTCCCAATAGTGGGTGAGTCAGCAAAACGTGTAAACTGACCAGGGGTGTTCAAACTTTTACACATGCCTGTACTTGTTCCAAATTAGGACAAAAATGATAGGGACTTTCTCCAAAGTCCACATACTGATATTACAAACACTTGCACCTTGTATCTACGTAACAGCTTGGTTTCACTCATCTTTAACAGGTGCTATCTGCTTGTTTCAATGGTTAAATGTGTTGAACTGATGGAAACTTTCAGTGGTTTTAAGATCTGGGACGTTTTCATAAAGCTTCTCAGAGCATGAGTGCTGATCAAAGACATGTTCCTGTTAGTAATGTCATTGTACATTGTACATATATGGCAGTATGATAAACATGCCATATAGATGCAAACTTGAAGCTATCCAAAGCAGTGACAGCACTGAAAAGTCACTTCATGTTCATGAACACAGTAAACTCTACTTGATTACTTGCTCACACACACTGCCACGCCTAGCTTTTCTCCAAGTCTGCAGAACACCTTGATGCATTTCTTAGTCTCAACCACATTGAGAGGCATGTAGACACGGCCTGAGGTTTGTGGCAACAGACACAACATTTACTTGAAACATCACTTTTCAAAAGTTTGACCCATTGCGGGAAAACAAATTTACACAGGAATCTTACCACCAAAAATTGTGGTTTTCTGCATACGCAGTTTTCAGGGGTTTTGGGGTTTTTTTTAGTTATATGTGGAGCATGGTCATATTCTCCTGTCTCTCTCATCAGCAATCGTATGCACCGTGCACAGAGCTCTGCTCACAAGCAGCCCAAACCCACCACTCT
This sequence comes from Pygocentrus nattereri, assembly GCF_015220715.1. Taxonomy (NCBI): domain Eukaryota; kingdom Metazoa; phylum Chordata; class Actinopteri; order Characiformes; family Serrasalmidae; genus Pygocentrus; species Pygocentrus nattereri. The sequence continues at coordinate 30,491,939 of NC_051217.1, read as the reverse complement.
CCCTTTGCGTAGGAGACACAGGCAGTTGCTTTGATAAACTCAAAAGGCCCAGAGTCTTCTAAATGTCTTCTATATGGTTTTGAATATCTGATAGTAAAAGCTGTTTAGATCTCAATTTTTCTTTGCACAAAGAAAAGACACTGTACTAAAGCCATAACACACACATTGTGATGTCAGCAATCAAACCTTTCATCTGTTTAAACCACTTTCCAGTTTCCAGTACATGCTTTCAGCAATAGTTCTGAAAAAAAAAAAAAAAAAACCTGTATGTAGGCCAAACCTACTCCTCACAAGAAAATCTACATTTTGGCACATTTTAGGCTTCATGTTCCTCAAAAAAATTACAACAGCTGTTTTATGCTGGAAAATTTTTTTTTCTTTTTTTTTCTTATTTAATTGAGAAGTGAAACAGAAACACTACATTTCCAAAAGCATTCACTTACCCATCCGAATAACTGAATTGCAGGTGTTCCAATCACTTTCATGTCCACAGGTGTATAAATCCAAGCGCCTAGGCCTGCAGACTGCTTCTACAAACATTTGTGAAAGAATGAGTTGCTCCCAGGAGCTCAGTGAATTCCAGTGTGGTACTGTGACAGGATGCCACGTGTAAAACAAGTGAAATTTCCTCGCTACTAAATATTTCACAGTCAACTGTCAGTGGTATTATAAAGTGGGAGCGATTGGAAATGACAGCCATGAAATGGTAAGACACGTAAAATGACAGCACAGGGTCAGCGGATGCTGAAGCGCGTAGTGCGCAGAGGTCGCCAACTTTGAGTCAATCACTACAGACCTCCAAACTTCATGTGGCCTTCAGATTAGCTCAAGAACAGCATAGAGAGCTTCATGGAATGGGTTTCCAAGGCCCGAGCAGCTGCATCCAAGCCTTACATCACCAAGCGCAATGCAAAGCGCCGAATGCAGTTGTGTAAAGCGTAGCCAATGGACTCTAGACGCTTCTCCATCTGGCAATCCGATGGATGACTGGGTTTGGCCATTGCCAAGACAATGGCACTTGTCTGACTGCATTGTGCCAAGTGTAAAGTTTGATGGAGGGGGGATTATGGTGTGGGGCTGTTCTTCAGGAGTTGGGCTCGGCCCCTTAATTCCAGTGAAAGGACCTCTTAATGCATCAGCAGACCAAAAGATTTTGGACAATTTCATGCTCCAAACTTTGTAGGAACAGTTTGGGGATGGCCCCTTCCTGTTCCAACATGACTGCGCACCAGTGCACAAAGCAAGGTCCATAAAGACATGGATGAGTGAGTTTGGTGTGGAAGAACTTGACTGGCCTGAACTCAACCCGATAGAACACCTTTGGGATGAATTAAGGCCTGCGAGCCAGGCCTTCTTGTCCAACATCAGTGTCTGACCTAACAAATGCGCTTCTGGAAGAATGGTCAAAAATTCCCATAACCACACTGCTAACACTTGTGGAAAGCCTTCCCAGAAGACTTGAAGCTGTTATACCTGCAAAGGGTGGATTAACATCATATTAAACCCTATGGATTAAGAATGGGATGTCACTCAAGTTCGTGTGTGTGTGTGTGTGAAGGCAGATGAGCAAATACTTGGCAATATAGTGTATTATTAAAAAGCAAAAACAACAACAACAAAAACAACAACAAACAGATATCCCCAAACTTTTAATGGGTAGTGCGTAGCCTATAGAAACATATGATGATGAAGAGCCTTTTGTTTAACACTTCCTCAGGTTCCAGTATTTTTTATTAAAAAAAAAAAAAAAAAAAAAAAAAAAAAAACACCCCCAAAAGCATTTTACATCAAAGAAATGTAGAATTGGAAAATGTTGAAGCACAATCAATCATTCTAACTGGCCATCCCTACTAGTGCAATGACTGCTCTCTTTAAGACGCTGTCATACTAGACATTTTAAAAAAAATTTTCTTTGTGAAACGGCCGTGACCAAAGCTGGTCCAGAAGATTACAGATGAAAAAAAATCCTCCATTTTGGTGCAGTTAGCAAGCTATCTAACTCCCATAACAATACAAAAGTGAACCTGTATATATTATAATGCCCATTATAATTATATCCTCGCCACAGCGTAGTGCTACACATTGAAAAGCAGCATATTTAACTGGCTCATTGCAGTGGGATGACTTGCGCACAGCTCCGGTAAGCCAAGGAGCTAACACTGAAGTTAGCAAGCTAACGCACCTTCCAGCTCTACATATGGTTTTATGTACAGGGGGAAAAAAAAACCCAAAGAAAAAAAAAATATATATATATATATTTGATAATTCTATACTCAACACACTCGCACACCGATCTAAAGCAAAGTCTATGCAACTGGAACAGTGGTTAGCCAAGGAGCTAACATTACAGTCAGCAATCACATTTGCCAAAAACAGTAAAACACGATAGTAACAATAATGATACAGTCTGTCAACTTACTGCACATTATGTGTTTATTTATAGTCATTGTGGAAGAAATGTTTAAAGGTTTGTGCTGTGTAGAAAGCACAAATCTCAAAGCAGTAGCGCTAATAGTAGTGCAGATTTGCATGTCAAAGTTCACCAAAGCTGAACTTCAAGCAAAGTTCTGCACACAGAACTGATATACTCTGAAAATCTGTGATTGAAACTGCTCATCACAGTGTATGTGAAATGAATAACTTCACTTGTGAAATTTGCCTAGAAAGCAGATATTTTTGAAAGCCTGCTTTCTCAGCGGTTTGCACAAAAACACTATTTTACTATACAACTGATGGTGCATGGTCATTGCTGCAAGATGAGTGATGATGCTTTAGCCCTGCATGGTGGATATGGCCGAAAACCAGACTGTTTCTGTGCGCCAAGTAAGATCAGGTTGGATTACTTCTTGTTGCTGACCACAAACTAATGCACCTATCTTTGCTTTATTAGTAGAGGAGAAATCATTCGAATAGAAATGCAAAGTTCTTGTAGAATCAAACTGCCTCCATATAGTAATTGGACTGCCATGCAAGACTGTTCATGTACTCTCCAATGTAAGTAAAATGCAAAAATGCAGCATTGTTGATCTTAATAAAAGTATAATTTAGAAGATAGGGCAGGTGTTGTTTGACAGAACATTGTGCAAAAAGGTGATTAACCCTTGTGATCAACATCAGTTGCAGCCTTAGTCCAAAGGTTTGAGCGGTCTGAAACACCAGTACTTTCTATGGGAGCAGGGTATCATACAATGTGGATACAAACCTGCAGGCAATACATATTTTGCTGCAATGAAGCCAGCAGATATTCTGTGGAATTTCTGTTAACATTTCAGTCCACCAAAGCAGAATACTGCATTTCATAGGTGAAAGCTTGCTAACAGTGCTTCCACTGCACTCTTGCACGCTTCCCTGTTCACATCACACACAACAAGACTTCAATTTTCCTATTTGAGGAGGAGCAGGTTTGAAGGTCAGTGCTAAGAAGCATGACAAGCCTGAAACCATTTTCAGTCCTTCATTAAAAATAGCGTACAAACTACCACAAGCTTGTATAAAAGTGGCCTATATGAAGCTGATACCTTTAACTGCTTCAAAGACAAAGAAGGCCTTCTTAAATTAGAGCTAGAGGCCATAAAACACTGCAGTACTGATCCTCATGATTAGACTTTTCCATTTGATCATCATGTAGGTAATTAAACGAAATTTACTATGCTGAGCAAATGCTACGTTTAGCATTTTTCACTTTATGGCTTCGAGCTCTCCATTAAAACAAAGAACAGACACTAAATCAGAAGTAGTGCTTAAAGGTTCATGCTCTTTTTTAGGACAATCTCATTATAGTACTGGGGTAAAGCAAACTCATTTCTTCCTGGCTAATTCCCATGGAGCAGTTTGATATATGTATAACCTAATCTAGCACAGAAACATGCAGATCATAGATTAAATTGAAGCCATATTTGCATGCAATATGTGCACATTTCACTCTTGTACCCAGTTCACTCATGTGATATCTATTAAACTAGAGGCTGCCCTTGTGTAAAGTGAAAAGTGATTACTACATCCAGTCAATCTACTGAAGTGCCCACGCAGAATAAGCAGAGCTCCATAACAGTTTTGGATCTGTTTTTTTTTAAATGCAGTGGAAGTTATCTGACCTGTTGAAATAACTGATTGGCTACTTAGTGTCATAGGCTACCTACCAGGCAGTGACCACAAAATCCAGGGCCAGAAACTAAGATCTAGATTTGAAGAACTCTGTTCTAGAATACAGCAGAGAAGTTTTGACTATACATTTTTTTCAAACCTTTTTTTACACAGTTTACACAGTTAACTTAATGAGGTACAACAGACATTTAAAGCCTTTCAAGCTACACCTGACAGCCTTCATGACCCAGCCATGCTAAGAGAAAATTATTTATTGTTGTAAAATACGTCTTAAAAGAACTTACATCTGCACAACAGACTAAGGCAGGTAAGGATGTAGGCCATTTTAAACTCCCAACCTTGGGACCCCCTGTAGAGACAGTCAGGGACCTTGTGCTTTGCTCTGCACATTAATAGATCACTGTTGCATGTAATGAAATCTCCAGGGCTATTCATTTAAAACGCAGCTCCTTATCTGGCAATGCAGTTGTGTTACCTCACAATACTAAACGGCCTATTCAAACGTTACACTTACTAGTCACAGATCATTTTCAGTGGATCACCTTTTAAAGGGAAGTATAATAAAAATCACATGTATAACAGTTAACCAGGATCAATAGACAGCAAAAGCATCCACTGTATAACACACTGCATTTAAATTTTAATTTAACAATGTTTTAGTCAAGTGCAAATATCTGTAACACAGAATTACAAACGTAATTAGAAAGAACAAATCACTATATTTGGCAAAAGACTCTTTAAAAGTACAAGATTATTTATTTTTCCTAAATGCAATTCTGTGCAAAATTCAGAGACCTCCCTTAATTTATTTCATTTTCAGTCAAAACAGCCATCAGGCACAAGCTATTACCTTCAAGATAGCTGCTGTTGAAAGAAAAACATCTATCTCCATTTCTGTCTTTTTTCAGTTTTTGACATAATTTGAAAGTGCCTGTTATTTACATTGTGTGTAAATTTCACAATTAGCACAGAATTACTCAGAAAACAACCCAGAATTACTTGGAAAAAAGTCTGGATCCATTGACTAACTTAGAACAGTATGTTTTTTCACTCTCCTATATAGTTACCATTTTGGAGATACGAGGTTTACTTCCGACAACAACGATATATAGATAACCTTGGTAGTCTATATACCAAGTTTGTATACACACACACACACACACACACACACACACACACACACACACACACACACACACACAAACATATATACACACACATTACATACATATACATATATATGAACTCGTGCAATGTCGACCCACCCTTTGCAGCTGTAACAGCTTCAACTCTTCTGGGAAGGCTTTCCACAAGGTTTAGGAGTGTGTTTTTGGGAATTTTTCAGGAAATTTCATAAGTGTATTTGTGAGGTCAGACGCTGATGTTGGACAAAAAGGCAAGGCTCGCAGTCTCCGCTCTAATTCATCCCAAAGGTGTTCTATCAGGTTGAGGTCAGGACTCTGTGCAGGTGAGTCAATTTCTTCCACACCAAATTCACTTACCCATGTCTTTATGGACCTTGCTTTGTGCACTGGTGCGCAGACATGTTGGAACAGGAAGGGGCCGTCCCCAAACTGTTCCCACAAAGTTGGGAGCATGAAATTGTCCAAAATCTCTTGGTCTGCTTAAGCAGGAGGTCCTTTCACTGAAAATAAGAGGCCGAACCCAACTCTGGAAAAACAACCCCACACCATAATCCCCCCTCCACAGGTGGCATCCTATCACAGTATCATGCTGGAATTAACTGAACTTCTGAGAGTGACCCATTCTTTCACTAATGTTTGTAGAAGCAGTCTGCATGCCTAGGTGCTTGGTCTTATACACCTGTGGCCATGGAAGTGATTGGGACATCTGAATTCAATGATTTGGATGGGTGACTGAATACTTTTGGCAATATATAGGGTTCAGACTTAATCTAATGTGTTTGGGATTACTTGGCTCACAGAAAATGCGACCAACTTCTAAGACTGAACTTGGGTATAGAAAAACATTCCAGCACAATACTTTGAAAAAGCTGAAGTTTCTGTGTAATTTTCAGTTGAAAATATATTTTCTGGTCTCTGATGTTTGCTGTATTTTAACTTGCAGACTTGAAAAGATGTGCAGTTTCACTTGTACATCAGTTGTTATCAGTCACGTTCAGCATCACCTGTCACTGCTGAGGGGATTCCCTGTTCCCAGTAATCCCGAAAAAGCTTACTAAGCACTTCAATATGACTAATCCTACCTGAGCCCAGACACATACACACACACACACACACACACACACACACACACACACACACACACACACACACACACACACACACACACAAAATTGCTAAAGTAGCTTTGAACACATGTCCCTTCACGATATTCTTATGAAACGCCAGTCTATGACAAAGACCAGAGTGTGCAGTTAGCAAAGGGGGAGAATGTTGCAGCGTTAATTATAGTACAATGAGCGCTATTAGTGCCATGTTACTATGAGACAATCTTCTGAATTCACTGAGGTTTCACTCATATCTGTCACTTTAATGTATCTGTACAATCAAACTCATGTCTGGTAGCAGTGTATGTAAATTTAAGGACAATATTTGAACAGTCTGAAAAGAATGTCTAATAAATTAACCAATATCAAAATTGATTAAAAAAAGACAATAACAATAGTCCTGATTTACTAACATCTTTCTAAGTTTTTCTTAAATTTGTTCTTGAGAAAGAAAAAGTCTTCATCAGATTCTGTTGACATGTTCTTAAACCACAGAACTGTTGGCACTTTCGTGATCGAGTGTGGAAAGTGGATGTACTTCTTTTATAGGCACATTGGTATAAACAAATGCTGCAACTGTTGCATGTTATATGTAAAGACATATTACACTGTGCTTTTGTTGCTACAGACACAACCCAAAAACAAATAATACAAAGCACAATCAGCGCAGAAGCATCTCACAGACAGCAACAATAGAGCATTTCATTTTTTTAAAATAAATCACATACAATCATATTATTCTAGCTTCTTTAAAACACTAAAATACTATATTAATTTCACATTGTATTCTTTCTAGTCCTTGTAATTGAAAGATTATAAAGTTTGATCAGTAGGGGGAGCAGCACACTCACCACTCAATCACAGACTCCACCTACTATCATAGCCATCAGCTCACAAGCCACTGAATGCTGCTGCTTTATTGGCTCCCTTCTGAAAAATCTGCATGAATTAGGGTGTGCTTCATGTGAATGACATGTAAATGAGGTACTGGTAGCCTGGCGCTTGACTTCATGCACTGAAGCTGATTTATCATTTGTGCTCGAATCTTTATACGTGACACTGTACCAGAATTTCATGAATCAGACACAAAGTAGTTTGCATGTCATCAAATCTGTCAAATCTGCACTCTTTTATGCAACCTTTATAAATAAGGCCAATTTGTACATCACAAAAGATTCTTTCCTACTTAAAATATCATATCAGAATTTGCCCACAATTCCCATATCAGTGTATCCCTACAGTATACCACTGTTATACAAGTTTCTGTGTGGTATTTTGATGGAATTGAGCTTAAAGAGCTTGAAATTGGACTTATGGCTGAGCACACGTGACACTGAAAAGAGCGCAAACTCTAAAGCATAAATCCATTCAGCATTTAAACAGCAGATGCCTTCCATACACCCCAGCAAAACGCTGTCCGGAGATAAACATCTAGACAGTCTGTCCTTGTAACGTCTGAGGACGAAACACAAACAAAAAGCAAAGGCCTAAAATAGAGAGAAGGCAAGAGAAAGGAAGCAGAGTCTCTGAACAGGCTGCACTATGAATGTGCTGTAGAGCTAAGTGACAGAGAATTACATTCAAAATGACACTGAGAGAACAAGATGGGACATTTTGGTGACTGAGGAAAACGGGAATGGTGCAGATGGGAGGTTGGGTCAGGGACTTGTTAATGCATGACACAAAACAACATGACTGCTGTACTTTTTTGAGGCGTCCTGAACCATCAGCCTGTACATGCAGACTAGGCTAGCAGAATTTAGCTCTTCTGCTTACTCCTGATAGACTGTGCCCTTTCAGAAAATCTTAAAAGGTGCACAATTCAAGTTTCTTGCTCTTGTCCTATTATGAAACTACTGACAACAACCAGGGTTGGGATGGGAATTTGACAAGGGCAGTATTAAGAATATAGTTGCTTTTTACATTTTTAGGAGAATAATTTTGGAATACTAACCCACTGAACTTGAAAAAAATACATTTTTAAAAGAAACACCATCTACATTAACTAAAAATGGCTTCTTTACAAACACTGAAGTTTCTGCTAAAGCCTGAGTAGACTGAAAAACCAATGTGATAACAGTTTATAATCTCACCATTACCGAAGTCTTTTAAACTGCATAAAGAAATTAATGTTGAGAATGCTGAAACACTATTTATATAAGATTATTTTTATTAAACATTAATAGAAGAACCAGTGAGGAACAATGAGAATAAAAATGACAGCAGAGACTTTTCCACTTGTGCCATATCTATATGCAATCTAAATGTGTTCTAAATGGATTCTGAATACATTACATTTTTATGTAATAGAATATGTTACTGAATACATTTACAACAGCGTATTCAGTACTCAGTCAGTCATCGCTACTTTTTTGAAAATATTTTGCCCAAGCATGACAACACCACATCAAATATCAGAATTTAGAAAAACGTAAGAGCTAAGTCATTCTATCTCCAATCGCTCCTCAGGGCCATACTTGATGGTCCTGCTCTATCCCTACATGTTGCGAGTTAGGATAGAGCAAATCTGGATCTGGGGGGCCCTCAGGACTGCTTGGAGAACCACTGATCTAAATGACTTTGACTGCAGCATTGTTGGTGCCAGACGGGTGGTTTGAGGATTTCAGAAACTGCTGGCAGGGCTCCAGACTTCTTTCAGAGCCATCCCAAAGAATTTTTTTAAGCTGTCCCAAAGCAAAAATTGACCATTCAAAATATTAAAAACTGCTTGGTTTACATTACATTTCTCTCACAAATTGTTGTACTACCATATTATGGATTCCCAAAAATAACAAATGTCAGATTGCAATACACAGAATACATGCTTAGCACAAATAAACACAAGTGTGCATATACACTCAGACACACAATGCTTCATAAACACACGATATGTAACCAAACATGTTTAAAGCATCACTTTCTTCCTAAATGTGTTCCTGAAACGCGAAATGTACATTCAGATTCTGTTCAGGCTTTCTTGAACAATTATCATATAGTAATGCTAGAACAATGCATTTATTCACAATTTCTTTATGACCGCATTAAAAAAAAAAAAAAGTATGGAAATTGGAGACGGTTATAAGAACTATATATCTACTTATTTTTTTAAACGACCATTTCAAAACAAAACAAAACAAAAATCTTTGAAATGTTTGCCACTTTTTTTTTTTGCAAGTGTGGGACAACATTTATTTTTTGGGACTGTCCTGTAAATGCAGAATGGGCATTCACCCTAGATATGGGTGAGTCTTGACTTGATGTGGGTAGATGACCAGTAAAACTGTTGATCAGTGTTCGTCTTGACACTGCTGAAATGTTTTTCACTTAGCTGTTTCTTAGCAATATGAGAAAAAACATCATTGCTAATAGATGTTCCAAAACTACCGCCTGCCAAAACATCACCCCATATAAGTAGAAGGTGAGGTATGTGGCTGCTACTGAGTTCAATGTTTTTCTAGCTTCCGATGTTCCTGAACACACCCCAAGCAGAAAATCTTAGAATGTTTTTACAGTTGTGTGAACCCATTTCATCCTGCGTTTATTAGGCAATCCTTTTAGGGTCAAAGGAAACATTCATGTTCCTCATGATTTATGATGGGTCAGTGAATCATAAAATGTGGCTGCTGCTTGTGAATTTGGTGTGTAACTGAGGCGCTGAACTGCTGTTGAACACAGCCCTTAATAGTATGATATCTGAAAACTGTTTTTTCCTTGAAAGGGCTGGGACAATAATGGCCATGAACGACCACGTAATTTACACATATAGAAGCGAGTTATATGAGTTAAAGTCACACAGGAAAAGAGAGTAATAAAAGATACTTCTGCTACTGAATACTGAAGCTGCTCCGCTGAGCAAAGAGGGGACAGAGTAAATAAGGATTTCCCTTATGCACAGACATAAACATGCACGCACACGCACACACGCGCACGCACACACACACACACACACAATTTTCTGTCCAAGCCATTAAAATCTGTTTGGTTTTGTGGAGCGTGGGAGGGATTTGCGTTTCCTCAAAATCTCTCTCTCTCTGAGCTTCTCCCAGTCTGACATCTGGAACATGTGGCGAAAAAAGGTGTAAAGGCGAAAGCAATCTTTGTCGCTTATCTTCCGTTATATAATTCAAAACCTGCGTTCCGGTTTTCATGGGAAATGTGCTACTATTTTAGGCATCACAAGCTGTTTGATGCTCAATAATTTGTAAGCCAGTCATGTATTAATAAAAAGGTAAAAGGGTTTGTGTCGTGACCTCATGACTTGCCACATACAGTAATAGTCAATAAAAAAAACCTCTCAAAACCTTCAAAGCACTAGCAGTTACTAAATGCTGTTTCCATCAGCATGTCAGGAGGGTCTATTTATTTACATGTAAATATGTAAAACATTACAGCAAATATCAGTGCTTTACATATTTTCACAGAAAACAATAAATCCTCAATTATTCAATTGGTTATCAACCACCTGTTATATTGGTTTGGGCCTAATAGAGAGTCAGTTTAAACATGAATTCCACTGATCAGAAAAGTTCTCCATAATGTATTGGGTAAAATGCACAGTTGTATCCAAAAGTTGAAACATTCCATCAAATAGCATCTTTTATTGATGATCAAAGTAAAATTCCAAACAAATTCCGTTCTGTTTTTGGGAATATGAATTGAATTTTTTGCTGTATTTTTCTGCAAATTTTAGTGCTGAATTTTAATTTATTTGCTGAATCTAACATACTGGAAAAAATCTAATATAAAATGTGCCACAACTTTTAGACAAGCCGCATTTTATGCCCCTCTCTACTCCCAATATATTAAATTCAACAAATAAACATCATCAATTGAACATTAAAATGAAAGTGTGCTTTCTGTGTAGGGATGGATTTTAACTTTAAATCAACACAGCACATGACTTGACTAGGGCACTGAAACTTTTGCATGCGGCTGTAAACAAAGTCATTCAGAGTGGTTTGATGTGAAATACTCCACTATAGAGAAACTTCAGACAGAATTATTCACGGTGTGAACAGGTGACAGGAACCAGATGTCCAAAAAGTTTAATGCCGCTAAAAGCTCCCTCACAGAAAGTTACTATATATTTGTGAATGCACTGCTTGATGCCCAAGACATTGTTTTAAAATTACAATTACATCGTTTTGACAAACTACTGGACTACAGTGTATTCCTTGAAAGCAAATCATAGTGGAGATGTACATGCAGGGCATTGTAATGCAATGGCAAAACAGTCTCCAAACAATACATATTTCTTTCAAATTTCTATTATTTTACCACCATTAGCACTGGATATGAAAACCTACGTGTGTCAACTGAGTTAAGTGGACAATTTGGATAGACACTGTAATCACTACCGATGTAAAGAAATCAGAGTCAGTAACTTTATCTACAATGAATTATCAAATGACTTCACATCAAACCACTCTGAAAGACTTTATTTACAAATCAAATAAGGAATACTCTTCAGGCACATCTCACTTACACAAATCAACATACTAGAGCAAACGTCCAGGTCTGATCATGCAATAACAACACATCAAAAACAAGCCAGGTTAGTCTGCAGAAAAATAACTAATTACAGACTGGTGTAAAATGACGCACCTGTCTGCTCCAGTGTCTGTGATTTGTGAATGAGTTTCAAACCACAGCATGGTATTATCTACACAACAACCCATTTGAAGAGCCTTATAGGGTGCAATTAAAGGTATCAGATAATTCTGAAACCACTACCCAGCCACAGCAATGCAGAACAAAACAACTTAGAGAACATCTAAAATTAGCATCACTGTCTATGCAATATTTCACTCTATCTTGCAACATTGCAAATAAATAAAGCTATAAATTGAGCTGCAACAACAAATTGATAAGATCAAAATTTAACAGTAAATCTTGTTACTGATTAGATGACGTTCACTTCCCATATAATGCTACATCACTTAACTAAAAGAAAATAGAGTGGAGTGCAAAGCGGAACAGTGCACAACCCCAAAATCTCAAATATGGAAACACTTCAATGTAACATCTATAAGGTCTCCTGTAAATTCTTGTAAAACCAAGCTTTCCTGACAGCGACACACCGAAAGTTCAGCACATTGAGCAAGTTTAGTCTAAAGGGCTTTTAGTTAACGCCACTACGCAGTGTATTTATTCTTCTAGTGCACGTATCCAGATTAATTTTCTGAGATGTGAAAGGGTCTATGCTTTCAAAGTCTTTTAACTATTTATTTCATCTGGGTGCTAGAACTTCCTCTCCATCCAGCAGGGGAAAAAACAAAAAAGAAAGTCTATCAGATAAAATCTCACAGGCTGATTAAAGGGACAATTACAAAAGACATCCACATGTACAAAGCACTTGATTCTTATACAGCCACACAATGGCATCAAAGCATTTCTTTACACACAATATCATTAACCTTTCATGCAAATAGAGCGTGATCATATGGTGTGAACATCCATGTTCGTAGAAATTAGTTTTATAAATAAAAAAAACTAAAGTAATTCAATTATTTAATTAAATGAAGCTATTCTGCTACTAATATGATGTTTTTTCCCCTCTTTTTTTCAGGCTTCACACAAAAGAAGCATTTTATGCCACTGAACACCAAGCTTTTGGAAAACGCTCTCCAGGGTGGAGATTTTTTTTGGAAACTCCAGTTATCCATGCTTTGGTTTGGACAGGTGAATGTGTCTTTTTGTTGTTTTGAAATTGCTGACATCATAATGTTTTGCTGTGCAGAGCTTCAAGGCAGTGCATATCTGAGATGGCTAATGATCAGGCTAGATAGTGGTCAAGTTTGTTGATGTTATGGAGCTCGGAGAATGCAATTCAGCTTTGTTTCATCATTACACACATAAAAAAACTGAATAGAAATACAAAGTTCTTGTAGAATCAGGCTCCCTCCAGAAAAACACTTTGCCATGCCACTGCCATGCAAGATTTATTTACAAGATACTTATTCAGTTCTGCATCTTTCATGCGGATTAGGTTGTAGGAGGTTTTTTTTTCAAAAAGCATAGAACAAATGAAGGAATAATGCTTTTATTTTTTCATCTTTTGAATAAAAAATTGTGTATAATGTCAAATATTTGTTATTTACAAACTAATATCAGCACTTTTCCTTTTTGCAGCCAATCAAAAACATAATGGTCTGATCGTTTAAGCCCTTGTTATAAACATCTATTAGCCACAGCAAGGTCTTAACGAGCTAATAAAATCAGCCTATAGAGGCAAAGATGTTCTCTGGCTGGAATCTGATCCCGACTCTGGTATGAAGTGCTTAGGGTGAGTGTCTTTTTTTAGAGCATTTGTGGGGGTTATCGGTGATCGCTGGTTAATTAACTCCCTTTCATAAGGCTGTCACTGTCGTCGCGCTCCTCCGTACTGACCTAAATAACTGCACCAAAGCTGAAAGAGCTAAAGCGGGTACTCAATTCTTACTGTCAACTGCTATTATAGTGCAACCATCATCCAGCACCTACTATGGCACTGAACTTTCAAACCAAGTAAACCCAGCACAGTCTCAACCATTTTAGCACCAAATTTATATATAGTGAGTGTGATCGTTATAATATAGCGGGGTATGAAGGGGCCAAAAAACTCTGGAAAACTGATGCAAAACACAATCAATTCAACACAGCACAACTGTTCTTACAACCAGACAAGGTTTGGAACAACATGTATACAAATATATTCAAAATAAATGTGAGTAGTGAAAAGAGAATGGGTCAAATATGGCAAATTTATTTTTGAACAGCAAATGTCAGCACAATAAAACTAATATATATTTGCATCTATAAGATGTTTTTAATTCTCCTTTACTCACATTTGTTGCCACATAAAATTCTACAACTGACTAGCTATAAATCAGCCATTTGATAACATGATAAAATGAGCTAACATTAAGCTTAATTAGAATAACATGGAACAGAAGAATAAGGAAACGACATCCTTATGAGCGGTAAATTTGGTTTTCTTTCTTCAGTAGTTTTAGAGTGAAGGGTGCAAAAATGTTAATGTGTAAATTATCATTACTGGTAAACAATCAGCTCCTCCAATCTGTAATGACTGCTGTAATTACTGAAAGCTAAGGGTACATCTACAAATTACCTCGCAGAGTTTATGCAGGATGCGTCAATATGAATCCCTATGAATATATGTTGATGGCCAGTCATAGTCTTTAGAATGATCTCTATTATAAGTATTGTTGATGAGGGGTCTTAAAGACGATGTCTACCATAATGACCCTTTGACCTTGCTATAAAGCGCAGACAAGTGAACTATAATCTATGAATTTGCATCAAAAAAACAGTGTAGTTGTATTGTTTGAGTCGTATTAAAATAAAGCCACCTTGGTGTAAATTATTCTTCTCTTGTTTTCATGTAAATATATGACTTTAAAAAGACAAACAATCCAAAAGTAACAAAGTAATCAGATTACATTACTTCAATATAGCAATCATTTGGATTAGGTTACAGATGACTTTTTGAATATGCAGTCAGCAATCTGTACCAGAATATATTATTACTCTCCCAACCCTGTCAGTGACTGAACTCTCCCAACCCTGGTGACTAAAATCAGATAAATTTCAGATAAATAAAAAAAAAAAAAAGGTTTGTTTATGGTCTAAAAACAGTCATGATGAATCTTCAGAAACATCTGTCTGATTGCTGTCAAAATGTACAGATGCTACGGGAAAAATCATGTTACATTTTACCCAGTATTAGTTTTTGCCCTGGTTCCCCTAAAATGTGAGGCGAATGGATATCCAAAATTTGACTGAGCATGCACTGTATGTATTCGACAATGCATTAGTTAGTATTTGCGACACAGAACATGGGACAATTCCAATCCTCAGTTGAGTCTTGTCAGTTTGTTTTTGTGGCAATGCTATGCTGAGTGATGCCAAAGATGGCTCTGAGCTCCTGTGGGGTCATGACCCATAGCATTGCAACACTAGTTATTATTACAATTATGAGGCCATGTGGCCGACCATTTAGACCTGTGAGTGTCATGCTGACACACAGGGCGTAACGTAATAGCACAGGGCTTCGTATCAAGCTCAACTGACAAACACTGCCTGAATGTGTGTGAGTGGCAGTTTAACTGCAGAAAATAAAAGAATGATGCAACAACTGGGGAAGTTATTACAGCAAAACAGTACTTTGTAAAAGTACTAAATGTCTTAGATGAAAAAAGCTTGTGCAAATAGCACACTGAATTTCTGCAGCAATCTTTTAGCCATTACTGTATGCAGAGATAAGTAGGATAAGTGAGCTGGTATGTAGGCCAATGAAAGGCCTGAAGATGGATGACCTAAAACAGTGTGAGAGACAGAAATATTAAAGGGAATGCAATGAGCTCTTTAAACGTACCCAAATGTAAATGGCTCAACATACTATGGGATAAAAAAATAAAAATGTATCGACAGACATGAAAACTACAAGCTGAGAATTCTTTTATGATTTTAACAATTCAGGTGCACTCTGACTATAATAAAGGGGTAATGGCTGTGGAATTATTTAGTTAATTAATGATGTAAATGCAAGCCATTCCAAATTGTACTGTTCTTTTTAGATACCTTTGACTTATTTTTAAGACGTATTGCTATATCACAGGTCATAATTGTCAATTTACAAGAAATATGGCAGACACCTCTTTTTGAGGGCCCACATTATTATAAATAGAGATCATCACTCTAAAACCTTTTCCCACTATTTGCATTCTACACATTCTACAATGATGCATAGAGCTTGGACTGCAATGACTGCCACTTGTCATGTTATTCGTAGCTGGTCACTACGTTCTCGTTACACCACTCCACATAAATCACTGATTTCTAGGTCAGTCTAGATCCAAATGAAATGAAAGCTGACCGTCTTGAACGCTAAGGATGATTTAAAACATTTCACCTATTTTCTAAGGAAAAAAAAAATCAAATCTGGTGAGCAAGTACTTATTCGTTTAGAAAAACACAGCTATTAGAAACAACACAAATAACATAAAATCACTACTTACTGTATTAATGTCAATTCATCCATTTCCAAAATTCTCCACAAGGATTTACTTTTAGGTACCATAAATATCTTGTTTGGCTCTTCAATACTTTATTAAGTTAAATCAAGTGCTTCTGTACAGCTGAGTTAAGTACATTTCATAGTTTTGCTCCTTTGGTATCACAAATGTTTTGTGCCTCCATTTTGTTGAGTCTCCACTTGTACTGGGAAAGAAACTGTGATTGTGAGTGCTCAAATCACACAGCGTATTCCTGGCAGGAACGTGCCAAGGCGGACTGTTTAAAGTGACAGACAACTTTGCATCCGACTGCCATGGAGTCAGCAGCACTTTGCTGTGTGAGCAGACTCTGGATCGCTGCCAGCATGAGGCATACATTCTTTAGGGGATCACTGTTCGCTAGTCTTACATCACATGGCATCTGGTGGTATCAGATGTTACTATCAATGTATTTTTATGAGCACAAGTCTGATGACTATATGAGTGTTGGTATCGATGCACCCCTAGTTATCATTGATTGGCGTTTCCCATTCAATGTTTATACAAGTATACCAAGCAAAGATGGTGTTGTACACTAACATGATCCCAAGTCAACTGTAAAGTGGGACCATTTAAGCCATTTAAGGAAAATGAAGCCCTCCCCCACCGTTAAAGGTCAGATAGAGATCTGTACTTGCGTGCGCTTTCCTAGCCCACCCCTTCTCCCTCTCTCTTTCTGTCATACAGAAAGCACCAGAGCTGGTGAAAAAGAGCTGAGGTTGCACAGATCACTGAAATGAAGCCACAAACATCGGCACCTCACGCAGCCAAACTATATAACTATATATCATTTCCACAGGAGAGAACACAAGCTGCAACACTGACATTACATCAAATGATAATGAACCGGCATACTCCATTTTCTTCCAAAAACTTCATAATCATAAATGGCAGTCCTAAGGGTCACTACAATTGCATTCAGCAGTGTGTATAAACACACAATCTGTATCTGACTCAGAACGTAAATGATCAGTAAATGATTATCTAGTGACTAATCTTCTGGGCTGGGCACATTACAATGCTTAGACGTGGAGAATTTGAGTTTCAAAATCCATCCACATCACCAAGAGCAGAGTGCAGAGACTCATATTAATTACTGTCTGTGGTTGCGTTCATTGTGTTGGAGATTCAGCGCAGAGGGAGCAAGGCCCTGCTGATAAATAAAGACCCAGGCTATTTTCCTCCGCACAAATCTCAGCAATTATTTCAATAATACTAGCTTGTGGCAGTCTCAAAATGCTAATGATAGTCTTTCTATATAGTGAGATTGGAAAAACAAAATGGGCATGTTTGCAAATAGATCAGACATTGATGTGGAACTCCTGCTGCACTGCAAGGAGAAAGAAACCGGGCTGGGGGGCCACTACACTGAGATGCCGGTTTATTAGGTATTAGGCATGTTAGGTGAACCCTGTTCCCTCACTGGCTGTTCTGTCAGAGCTGAAATCACACGTCGGGTTTTTAACTGACTTGGAATTCAGTCCAAAATGATTTTGCTTTGGATTACCATATACCTCAATAATCTTGATTTTATTAAATTAAATGATTTGAACATTCCTTTTTGTCACTACCAAAACAATCACAAAAACTGAAATTTTACCAAATGCTTCAGTGGGGTGACAACTTTAGCTCATTTTAAACAGAACTCAAAATTGCTAGCCAGTTTATCCTTGAACTATACTGAATATCTGGATATTTAAGTGTTTCTGTACATGTTAACCATAGTGTGAACTAATTGAAATGAATGATCTATATAGTGCAAGTACTAAAAAAGGGAATTTATCTGGCACTAGGGTCTAGGCCTGTCACAATTATTATATACTCACAATTATTATATACTCACAATTATTTTAAATGATTACAATTATTTGAGCTGATCACAATCATCTAAGCTGACCGCACAGTTTTCAGTTAGGTTTCAAAACCACGGGAGTGCTGGGATGAGGCAACTGTAAATAACAAAGTAGTAAATGCAGTCGTTAAGACGTTTCGTGGGACATATGAACAGAAAAATGTTTTACTCTCTCCAACTTGTTGCACTGGCATTAGCCACGTTTAGATTTGTACTTTAATAGCTCCATAAAATGAACAAGAAAATCAATTATTTATGTGACATTTAATTGTCAGTATTATTGTCATTGAAATTTTTTAATAAATTGTTTTATTTACATAACACAAATGCAGTAAATGTCATTTTCTAAGACCATGCAATGTATTCTAAATGTAGGTGGGTATCATAAGTGGGTACTAAAATGTTATGCCTCCTCATAAGGTCATGGTTACTTTCCCTTAAAGTCCCTCAGACCAGTAAAACATCAAGTGGCAGCATCACTTAAAGTGCTCACACCCCAAGCTGAAGCAAAGAAATGGGAGTGGCTGCAGTGTGTACCACCACTTAGCCAAGCAGCTAAACTAGCAGTTTACTTCACTACATGGTATATGTGTGGAAACACTGCATTATAATTAGCTTAATAAGCTATATATATATATATATATATATATATATATATATATATATATATATATATATATATATATATATATATAAATAAAAAAACATAAACAAAACAAAAACTTGGACAATTGGCTCATCAGAAAAAGTCGACCAAAAACAGGGAAGCAGAGAATGCAATTTCTGCTTGTTACTGATACAAGTAGCTAAAAACCACAGGGGCTCAGCTAGTAACAGAGCTGGCGGAGTTTGCAAATACAGATCATTTTTGCTTTTATTTATGTTCAGCATTTAGGGTATGTTCTTCCAAACAAATCATAGTCATGCCAGCAGCTGCTGCAGAGGTAGCTTTAAAACAAGTGACTGGACTTTTTTTACACTAAAATTGCATTTCTTTCAGTAAAATCTACAGATTTTTGAAATTCATTTTAAGAATTGGCACAAACTGTGTGATGCTCGTGTGCCACACTGTCAAATGTCATTCTAGCTTGAAACTCCAAAAACAAAGGGTCTTCAGTGTGCCTGCATGGCAGGGCACACTGGTCTCTGAACAAAGCTAATCAGTGCTGGCCCAGACACGAGAGGAACAGGCCAAGGGCCCTCCAAGTTTCTGGTGTGGTGAGCACCCAGCTGCAGCTGAAAAGAACCAAGGATGAGTACAGCAGCTGGTGGTGGCTTTTTCCTGCAGGTGGCCTGGCCTAATTAGCGAGGTACAGGCGTTAACAGCAAGGCTCCAGATTGGGGCTGGATTTACTCAGAGAGGAATCAGACCACATAGCCTTTTGAACTAAAGCAGATCTCCTGTACATTTCCAGTGCTGTACCAGACTGAATAGTGAAGGAATCTAGAAACTGGTAGTCCTAATCCAAATGTACAGAGTCAGCCCATATGTGTAAAACAGCGGCACACTAACAAACCTTACAGAGCTGGGCTAATAATGAATTGCGGATATACTACATTGTGTCACGTCTTGACACAGGGAGTAATTTATCTCAGGCCGATATTGATTGTGTGCACCAACTGTAGATGAGCACCATCGACTTTCATTCATGTTGTGGATAAACAGTGGATTGTGGCTTGAAACCTAAGCACTCCATTATCTGTGTACCACATTGATACACGATACCACTTGCGCTCTCTCAAATGCCTTCTGAACGGCACTGCTAATGACGAGGTTACAGTTACAATGCAGCCCGTTTTCACTCATACTTGCAAGGAGACCGTGCCAAGAACAAACACCTGACTGCCAAAGAAGACCTGATACGGCCATGTGCCTGATCGTTTGTAATAATTACAGCCTAGCCTTATTGATCCACATCCATTTAATTAAGCAATCTTCCCCTAAGGCCCGCGTCAGCATCGAAGCAGGGATAAAGTGCTGAACATGCGAGTGGGTAATCCAGGGAGCCTGCAGAGCCACTGCTTACAGTCCACTCAATCAATGAGGCCAGGGATTTACACTAATGCCAGGAGCCCGGAGTGAATCTGCAGGTTTTAAGCAGCGGCCACAAGGACAGGCTAACCTGATCAAGCTGGCAAAGGCACCAACGTTCTAGCATTGTGGTAAGGGACAGTGTGGAGCTTGCAGCAGAAGGTGGAGGCAATGTGGTAGATCTCAGCACAGACTGCTGTAAGCTCTAAGACAGATGCATCCTCCCAGAAGGAAGCACAGACAGGTTAGTACACAGGGCACCAGTGCCATGGGAGGGACTGAGCATCTCAATCCAATAGTGAAGAAAAAAAAAAAAAAAAAAAAAAACAGGGACTAGCAGACAACTGCCTGCTTGTGTAGCGCTGTTTCTGCCACCCATCCCCCCCGGCACTTACCACTAGCAACCTAAAAAAAAAAGAAGAAAAAAATCCGCTTTTTAATCAGTTGCAACAGGACTTGCGACCCAGATTTCTGCAGCAAGGCCATGCGGCGGGTTACCAAGGCCATGGGGATTGGAGTATCAGAGGGAGATGATGATGAGGTTGTGACGACCACCCTCAGCCCATCCCATACCACCTTTCCTTTTTAAGCTACAGCTCATGGACCCACAACGAGTAGCTGATATTTCAGCCCATGGCTCCATTTTCTTCCATCCTACTGATGACAAGAATGGGGACAGTGGAGGTCTATGGGTGGAACATCTGTTGTGCTGTAACAGGGGGGTTCTGGAGCTCCCTGGGCTGCCTGTTATCCCATGTTGACCCACTTCCGCTGGAGGTGTGACCCATTTTCAAAAGATTCCCAAAATGCCAACTTCTCACGCCCTCTGCGGTGAACCCAGCTGGATGAATGGAGCTCAGCTGGCAGAGGTGTGCGGCAGCATTCAGAACAAGAGCTCCAGATCTCTATGGTCCACCCTCTAGGGGGAGACTATTCTGGCACATGGGCTCAGCCATGACTGGTACAGGTCCTCAGCCTCCAGAACAGGCCAAGCTTTTTGACCGCAGTAGCAAACTTGGCTTGAGGTCAAAGAGCAAAATTTGATGCTTTTGTTTTGACAAAGTAGACAGACAAGGAACAAAACTGCCATTTCTATAATGGTTTGTGTTTGGCAAATAAAAAACGCTCTGCCCACTGCAATTCTCCCTCTTGTCTAAAGCCAAACCTTTCACAGTGTATGGACTTGTCTCAGCCAGGGCGACAGATTCATTGGCCCATTTGTCACTTATTCACGGCTGGTCAAACATGGCCCTCAGACAACAATGTTCCATGCAGGCTGGGTTGCAGTGTGATGTTTTATCGCAGAACATATAATACCTTCATTTATATAGTGCCTTACATTCATATGCCGTAAGTGTTTTACTGAACGTGATGAAAAAAATTAAGAAATGCAGACAAAAGTACAACTAAAGATAAACTGTCTTAAATGGATCACAGGTAAACAGATCACTGGTAAGCTTCTGTGGAACCTTTAAAAATGAAAACATTTTTAGCAGATTTGCCACATGGTGGCCAGTTTTAACTGTACTAAGTGCTGCAATCAGTATCACTTCAGAGCTAAATTATGTGCAAATTATCCAGTGTTAACCTATTCAGTTCATATGATATAAGCAGTTCCAAAGCGGGAAAACTATGATCTGTAAATCACTAACTCTAGCTTTAAATCATTAAACTTTGAAACTGCTTAATCTATTGTAAAACCAACGTAATGCATGATCATCATCAAGCTCTTGCCATTCCCGCAAATCATCAGCCTCTCGGTCATAGTTCAGTTCCAGCACCCACAAGTTATGACGTCAGGGAAGGAAAACACTCAACATACAAAATGGAACAGAATGAAATGGAATCTCATTTGGTTCTGGGGAACTAAACACTGGAACCTAAAGTCAATCTGTCCAATTCTAGGAACATCTGATATAAAGGATATGCACTGCATACTGTTATTGTCTAAACAAAACCTCTAATTTTGTTTCCATTTCTAATTAATTTGAAAATGCCACTTACCCTTTAGAAACTATTCGTAATAAACAGACCAATAGACAAGGTCTAAAAATACTAAAAGAAGTCATTCATTAGCTACGATTTAAAGTGATTCTTCCTTCATCTTTAAATTCACCGTTCTGGAGATGCAAGGTTGTGTCACAGCAATGATGTAAAATTCTATAAAGTCTAATAAATATATCACCAATGTAAAATAAAATGAAATAATTATGATGTGAATATGATGTTTGAATAACAAATTATTATATACATAAGTAATTAATTGATTATAGTAAAGAAGTATGTAAATAAATAATAATAATTATAAATTTAGAAATGTTGTACTTTTCTTTAGTATCATCAAAATTCAATACATATACTCTCACATTTCCAAAATGAAAAACTATACTTTTTAATACTACTTTTCTTTTCTATACTATACTATATAATTTAAACCTTCACAAAACTAATTACAGACCTCAAAGACCAGGAGATTTCTCTATCTCCTTTTTATTTTGGTTTACACTTTCCTGCACATTTTATTTTTTGGAAAATTTGTTTTTACTTTTTATTATTTATGTATTTACTCGCTCAAAATCACCTTTTAAAACAACAATATTTAGAGCACTTTTGATCTGTCTGATAAATCACATATTGTATTCAAAGTTTCAGTTCACAACGCCTGCATTGTCTTACACGCATCAAAACACAAGCCTATTTTTTTGGTCACTTCTGCATGAGATGCATAAATGCCATAGAAATCCAGTCAAATCACCTTCTATAGTGTTCTAAACCATCTTTAAAAAATATAATTTATGAACATTTCATGTTGAGTCAGAGGCAGTGTGGCTTGGACGCATGGCAGCATTAGGTTAAGGATCACTACACTTTCATATTTGAGATCACATGTTCCTCTATAGAAAAAAAAATTGCAGATTATCTTATCATTCAGTAATAAAAGTGCGCCCACACATGATTTCTTTCTATGCCATCTGTTTTTCTTCAATGACCATGTGGAAAGCAGTGCTCAGCATGATTTTAGCAGCATAGAAACACCTTAGTAAACATCTGGGCAAACAAAGGCCTAACAACACTTTACAACCACCTAAAAAGACAGCAATGGTCTACCATCACCTTAGCAACCACCTGGGATGGTTGGCCAACATCTAATAACCGTGTGAAATTCCACAGCAATGGTCTACAAACGTCTTAGCAACCACCTGGGCTAACATAGCAAAGGCCTACCTACACCTTCGCTACTGCATGGGTTTTAATAGCACCAGCTTTGTCAGCTTTCCTCGTCTAGTTTCATCTGTTTCTAAACGTTATTTCTACATACTTTGTCTAATGTGGATTATTGTACATTAGGTTGTCGCACTTCTACTTTTAAATAGATTCACTTAAAGATTTGACACAGTAAACTTTCACTTAAGTACAGCTTCTCTGAACTTTTTCCACCACTGCACATCTCTTGGAGAAACATTTCTCACTGGACAGAATTTCACTACATAGGAGAACTGTCCAAGTCACTAACAAATCAAGGTTGTATTTCTAAAGAACTCCAAGGTCCTGGAGCTTGTACAAGGTATTTGGGGACGAGAACAGTCCATCTTCATTACAAGGGATTTGTTTTGCTTGATTGGCTACTGATGGGATTAAGTAAGAGTGATGCCAGTTGATTTGGATCAAAATCTCATTACATAACTCTAATTCAACGTAGACTTAACAAATCTTAAAATGTTGTACCGAAAAAATATGACTTCTATAATCACGGCTCCAGGCCTTCTGTGCTCACCTTTTCCAGGTCTTTGAGCACGAATGTCCACATAATCATCTTAACGCTGCTTCCTCTCCACACATGACGAGTTTCCCCCACTGCACCTGTCAGCCAGTTTTTATCGCCATTCTGCCTGCCACTCATTATAAAAATAGACTTAGTCAATGCACCTGAGGCAGATTTGCAGGGAAGGTGAGATGCATCTATCTGGAGCAATGATTCAGGTACTGACAGGAGGCTGTCAGGGTGATGCTGGGGAACAGGTTTGCCTGAGAGAGGATGGCCGTAAACCCTGTCATTTAATTCGTGCTGCGTGATATGACTGCTCGGGCTATTCATAAAAGA